>NW_010515346.1:0-3137 GCF_000687285.1 Phaethon lepturus | reverse complement strand
AAACAATCTGTCTGGGAAAGCCATATGGGACAAAGAAAAATCACAATATGCCACAGTAATTTTAACAGAAGTGTTTATCATATGTGCCACTTCTGGCCTCCTACAATAAACACAATCTATAATTAAGTACATTTATTTATTTTTCCCTCTTAAACCAAAATGCATAATTTCTACCAAGGCTTACTGCCATTTTCATCAAAAGGATAGAGCAGTTTGAGTGACATTGTTCATACTGATTTCCTCTTTCAATACCAGTCTAAAGGCTCTTATCATCAAGAATAATTTTTCTGCTTTTTTTTTAATTATGTGTTCACTGCAGGATGTTGAAATAAAAACTACATACTGTGGCTTGGGAAATGGACATTAATAGAGCCCATTCTTGTTCCTTCTCTCCTACCAATGAGGTCTGAAGTCTACTAGTGGAATGTGTACACTCACAACATAAGGACCTCTCCTGTAGCTGATCTTAGACACTCAGTCTATCTAGTACCTGACCCCTAGAGCCCTGATTTCCCCTAGTTGCTGGCACTTGGACCTACAAGTCCCTGGGATTTGGGGTCTCACCCCAGCTGCTGGAACTCAGACCTCTTATCATGTTTGCAGGCTAGTCCACTTTGAAGGTCATAGGCACTCACACAGGATCAGCAGCGTTCACACAAAATTGAGAGTGCACAGCCACACAGGAAATATTTAGAAGTGTTAACAAGATATTGGATAAACTGCCATGGTAAGGATAGAGCTCTGTCACACAAGCCCCTTGTTTATAATGTGACCAGACCTTTTTATCCCTTTCTTCATATATTTTCTCACACTTGTTCCTCCCCTACTTCTCCCTTTCCCTGTCTTTGGTCCCTCCCATAAACACCATGTAATAAGGTTCTCATGCTCCCACAATCACCTTAAAGCACTCCACAATTTTTATACAATCCCAAATGTTCTTCCCTCCATGTGCCATAACAAGCCCTAGACCCATTTAAACCATTACTCACTATAGTCTGCAGTGTATACTGCAGAGACAGTTCCTCTAAGGTCATTAAAAGGTGACTCATTTTTGTGGGTTTCACACCAAGGACAATGATTGCTCTCCCTGGATGATCTTTCCCAGTCTACTCTATTCTCACTGATAAGGTTACTAGGTTCATAGATCTATAATTGTTCTTCTGATCCTTCCCAGCTCCCTTCACCCTTTGTGTTTACAGTACTTACCCTTTAACCAGGTAACTTAACACATGGCAACTTACAAAGGGTTGGGCTTTCACACCTAGGGAAAAAAAAAAAAGAAAAAACCAAACCAAACTAAAACAAAAACCTAGATATTTCAGCCAGCAGCTATTTAACTAAACCTAGAACTTTGCATTTACTCCGAGGGCAAGGGTCACATGGTGTCTGGCTTCACGTGCAGCTTGTCATCAGCCAGTTCCCCCAAGTGGCAAGCCAGTTCAAAACTACTCCATGGAGCTAGGAAATTGGGACGGAAATCAGGCAAGAGGTGGTGGGATGGCTGCAGTTTTAGTAATGATGGTGGTCATGCAAGAAGAACAGGCACAGGTGCACGTGACATCATTACCATCAATTCTAAAACTTCTCTTCCTACAGCTGTGGTATGAAACCACCTGACGCTGAAGCTGGCAAAAGTCTTTTTAGGATATGCCCCCACATCCCTGCATCACAGAAGGATAACGCCTATAAGCCCAAATGACTGCTGCTCTTGCTACAGCAGTAGGAGCCTATGAAAGTAGTTCTCTCATTTTCTAAAAAGATCAGTGAAGAAGCCTGAAGGCAGGTGGATTTGACAAGACAGAGGCAGAAAGGATATGGACAGGCCCAGTCCCTACCAAGCAGGTCCTTGGGTTGCCCGTGATGTGTGGCACTGCTGGCTTCCTTAAAGAATGGATGGAGGATTTGCTGGTGAGGTTTCATAGACCTTATCAAAGGGCAAATACTGTCTTCTGGGCATACACAATCAATCTTAATTTGAGGTGAATCTGTTTTAACTTCTTCCTGTTCTGATCCCTTCTAGAGGGCAGAAAGCAGGTGCAGAAAGCCTTTCCATCGGCTCCACACATTATTTGGTTCAGGATCAGAAGTATGTGTCTCATCAAATAGTACAACTTTCTGGGCCTTGGAGTCCGGTGGTAGGGAACGTGTGCAGTATCGTTTGACTTCTTCCATGCCTTTGGTGAAGCAGAGACTTTTAGTGTTGACCATAGCAGTAAGTACAGCTTTGACAGGCTCCTCCATGAGATGGGAAGCCATTCACCTGTGACTTCTATAAGCAACTTATTTCTGCCTATACAGACTGTCCCTGTTACAGGACTCTAATACAGTCTCAAGGCTGGAGGAAGGGTTTGCCCCTCAGAGGGAGTACAGACCACAGAATCACAGAATCATTAAGGTTGGAAAACACTTTTAAGATCATCAAGTCCAACCATCAACCCAACACTACCATGCTCACTAAACCATGTCCTAAAGGGCCATGTCCACAAGTTTTTTGAACACTTCCAGTGATGGTGACCTCCCTGGGCAGCCTGTTCCAATGTCTGACCACTCTCTCTGTAAAGACATTTTTCCTAATATCCAATTTAAACCTCCCCTGGTGCAACTTGAGGCCATTTCCTCTTGTCCTATTGCTAGTTACTTGGGAGAAGAGACCAACACCCACCTCACCACAACTCCCTTTCAGGTAGTTGTAGAGAGCGATGACGTCTCCCCTCAGCCTCCTCTTCTCCAGACTGAACAACCCCAGTTCACTCAGCCACTCCTCAGAAGACTTGTGCTCCAGACCCCTCACCAGCTTCACTGTCTTTCTCTAGACACACTCCAGCACCTCAGCATCCTTCTTGTAGTGAGGGGCCCAAAACTGAACACAAGATTTGAGATGCAGCCTCACCAGTGCTGAGTACTGGGGCATGATCACTTCCCTACTCCTGCTGGCCACACTATTGCTGATACAGGCCAGGACGCTGTTGTTGTTCTTCTTGGCCACCTGCGCACACTGCCGGCTCATATTCAGCCGGCTGTCAACCAGCACCCCCAGGTCCCTTTCCGCCGGGCAGCTCTCCAGCCACTCCTCCCCAAGCCTGTGGTGCTGCATACTTTTTTTTCTTGACCCAAGTGCAGGACCCAGAACTTGGCCT
>NW_010515345.1:142088-146373 GCF_000687285.1 Phaethon lepturus | reverse complement strand
CCAGGGGCCGGGCGGGTGTTTGCCGGGTGCGGGTGCCCGAGGGCTGTCTGCACACATGCCTCCTGGTGCGACGGTGCTGCAGGGAGCCGGCTCGCCCCTTTTCCTTTTTGACCACTTCCAAATATTCCTCATTTTTAATTTCCGGAGTCTGTCCTCTCGGCACCTACGGTTGTTCCTTGAGAGGTGCGTTATCCGAAATAACAAAACTGAGGTGAACAAGGCAGGGAGAGAAACGTATATGATTCCATTAACATTAATTTATGCCAAGGCTCTGCAAAACCCGTACGAGAGCCTGTGTTGTTTGGAGTTTATTTAAATTTATCACTGTAATTATATTTTGCTCTTTATCAAAAGCCTCATATAGAGATTGTCCAGCTAGAAAATAAAAGGCATTTCAGAAATAGCACTATTTCAATAGCCTCTTTAAAGACGTTCAGGAGCATCAGGTAAAACACAGTGGGCACTGGGGGAAATAATTCTGCTGGGAGGTCGGATGGTTGCCGAGTTCTGTTGATTTCCTCATTTTTCAAGGCTGGAGGCTTCTGCATGTGAATGAGTCCTTTGTTTTTCCAAGGCTTCTGGTACAGAAATATATCTGCTGCAACAACCACTTATTTCCTATCCTGGTAACAAAAGCTCTGATAGTGAAGGCAGACCATTCTGCTCACGTGTACAACTTAACGTCATGCAAGGCAGAGCAAAAAGGAAGGTGGCAGACAGCCTCCTCAGAGACAAAATCCTCTGGTGTCCAAAACCTTGGAGTAGAAATGGGTGAGAAGAAAGGTTCTCACCCGGTACAGCAAGGCCAGCTCCAGGCAGAGCACAACAGGAACAGTAGCTCTGATGTATTCATCTTCTTATTCTCATGTCTGGCAAAGATCTTAAGTGAACCAGCTACGCTTTTTAAAAATTCCTTTAGAGCCTTTCTTACGTTAAATTGGAAAGTGTTTTTTTTTTTAGACATGTGTTTACCTAATTCATTACACTCAGTTGCATGGATTAATCCTACAAGACCTTGTTAGATGCCTTTTGTTAACAACTGATGCCCGCCTGGCCCACCTATGTCTTACAAACCCTTTGAGACAAATACTGGTCTTCACAGCTCTATTCCCTGATATTTTTTTGTTTCCCCCTGATTAAGATGGCACTGTGCAATGTACATACATGCTGCATTGAATGACTCTCTTTGTTTTCTGAAATCTGAAAGGAGGAATAAGCTCTTTCAGTTGTTTTTAGAAATCTAGTTAATTCACTCGGGCTTTTCTGAAAGAACCATGTCTGATACATGGCACTGGCTGCTGGATTGTCCTGTCCTTCTGTTGTGACCACTCTTATGACATTGAGGAGTTTCATCAGGCTTAGTTTGATGAAAAAGTTACATTAGTTCAGCAAAAGTTCAGAAGCTGTATTGCTTTGATGTTGATTTAAAGAACTTTCAGTGCAGCCAGAGTTAATTCCTAACATCCTTGTACTAAAAATCTCTGAATAAAATGCTGTTATCTATAGGGAAAAAGGAAATGAGTACATTCTTAAAATAATGATCTTATTACTACTTACCTTGTTACACGGTGGTGAGGTTCTCCTTGTTAAGCCACCTGCACTTTGAGAGGTTTATAGACAAAAGCAGCATTATTAATTAATGTGACTGTGCAAGCTTTCTGTGAGCTATTACAATATTTTATTGTTATGGCTACTATTATTATTATCACATAGGCTATTTGGGAGTTCTGAAAATGTGTTAGCATCTTTCTGTTGTGCTGGTTACCCTTCAGTGCCTTTCTTCAGATTATAAATGCAGCTGTTTCTATTAAAATCTGGATGGAAAGCAAGAGCCCATAAAACCTATCAGCAGGTTATTTTAGCCTCAAATCAGCATTGCTTAAATTATACAAGGAGAGAGATGGAAGTCTGATGAAGGTGCTACCTATCAACAACAGATGTGGATTTGTTTTGCTTGAATATGACTGTGGGACGCTGGCGAGGTAGGGTAGGAGCATCCTTTGGCCGCCTGTAACAGATTCCTGAATGTCCGAACTATTGCTTTAATGAACCTGCAGTCTCTAGCACTGAAAGTCATCGCTCTGGTAAAGGGTGGCTTGGAAAAAAGGAATCCATCCTAGAAGGTTGCTTTATTGCTTGCCATAAGGAAGATGCAAGTCTTCTGGGCTCTTTTTTTTGTAGTGTAACTGTACATCTGTCCTTGTAAGAGGCCACAGAGTTGCAGGCATCAGTGCAATTCCTCTCTGATGCAAGGTGTTAGACTATGGTGCTGCAGACCCTATACCTACTCTGGCATTTATGTGGGTGTTTAAGCATTTTGTCAGCCCAGAAGTCATAGTGAAATCCAAAAAACCACCTAGGAAGAGGTAAAAGATTCCAAATGCTTATTTGCAGAGGTGAAATGAACGCCTGTAAAAGTCCATTGTCATTTACTCAGAGCCTGTGCCCATAGCTACATGAGAGATGATTTTCCAGTCATTCTTGCATTTGGCTGTGGAGATAGCGCATGACTCTGTATGATGGTGCTCTACCTGAGGACTCTGTCACAGCTGGCAGGAAGGGCTGTATGGGGAACCACACCTGGAGTAAGTCTCTTTCAGAGGAAGTAGAGGACCTGCCAACAAAAAGATGCTATTACCTCTGTTTTCAGGACTATTCTGTTGATAAAAGGCTTGAGGACATTAAGAGTAATGTTGTCTCTGCACCATAAAGTTATGTCATACCTGGGCCCTGTGGCCGACAGGGAATGTCTCTGTGCTACTGCATATTTTGTAGGCTTTGGTCGCATCCTATTTTGATTGTCCCACTCTGCAGAGTCCTCCTCTGTACAACTGTTCCTTACGTGGGAACAATTCCCAATCTTTGAACATTGGTCACCACTCTTCAATGCTCCTCATCTAAGCACATGCTTTTGGAGAAGGGGAGTGGGGACCAGGGCAAGGTATCTTACACCAAACCAGGACACAGGGTATCCGAGTCCTATGTCTAACTCTGCCACAAACATCCTTTTTTCTTTCTCTTTCCTCTCTGCTATTTACCCATTCTGTGTATTCAGGCTGCAGATGGTAAGGGCAGAATCTCTGTGCTTGGACAAGGGTATTCAGGTTCTGGCACAAGAGGCCCCAAGTTTGGTTTGGGACTTCATGTGTTTCAGAGAGGAATGGGTGAATTTTCTCTCCTTTCTGAGGTGGCTATGGCTCTGTGTGCACAGCAGTTCTTCCTCAAATATTTCTGAATTCCAAGTTGTGCCTACGAGCTGCTTTTCATCGTTGCTACTTTTATTGATTTTTTTTTTTTTTTTTTTGCTTTTGTTTTTGAGCAAAGCTGCTTATGGTCAGATAAGCTCCGACCTCACTAGGACTGCCACAGAACAGCTAATTTCAGAAGCCTGCCCTATCCGATGGTGCTGGCAAGCACAGATTCTTCCACATCAAGCGCAGGGGTGAAATGCCTCGTAGGTTAACAGTGGGCAGGAAAAATCAACAAAAAAGGCAATGGTAGGGGGTTCCTTTTTTCCTCCTTCTGGATCTCCGTTGTTTGTTGCTCTGAAATCCTTCCTCCAAGGCATGTTTGCAGGATACAACCCTCTTTGTTATCCCAGTGAGCTAGGCTGTAAAGACTGACCAGCTCAACCCCTGGACCCAGGAGTGAGAGCCCAGGCTGGGAAGCGATGGCTCACAGGCAGAGGAGTTTAAGCCCTTTCTCTAGAGGAGTTTGCCACCTACTGATTTGCAGGTTCCTTCTAGCTCGTGCCAAGAGAAGTTGAGGGGGGAAGCCAGGAATTTAGGGATAGGGAGGAACCGCCCTTCGAGACGCCAGCCAGGACCCCGGTGGGAATAGCCGGGGCGAGGAGGGGGGCTGCGGTACCCCGCTGTTGAGGTCCCACTGGGGGAAGGCGAATGAGCTGGGTGGAAGCGCCTGGCGTGTGCGTGTTGTGTGTGGCGGGGGAGGGATGTGGATGAGGAGCGGGCTCGCTCTCTTTCTCACGGGGCTCAGTTAATCCTGCTGCCAGGCGGTGTTAAGCAGCAGTCTCAGCGCTGGATTCCGAGCGAGGGAGACGCGCAACCCTGAAGGCGCAGCGGAGGGGAGGCGAGAGAGGCAGCTAAAGAGAGCAGAGCGGGGGAAAAATCAAATCTATGCTTGGAACTGGGCTTCTTTTTCGCCAATGCAAAAGGGAATATGCAGCACATTTTTGCCTTCTTCTGCACCGGTTTCCTAGGGGCGGTGTTAGGGGCCAATTTCCCCAACAATATCCAGATAGGTGAGTGCCGAGCTCGGGGCCGCT
>NW_010515345.1:133069-142042 GCF_000687285.1 Phaethon lepturus | reverse complement strand
GCGACGTTCCCTGGGAAATGGGGGGGGGGGGAACTGACCCGTTCATTTGCTTGGGAGGGCAAAACATATGTATGTGTGTGTGTTGTATGTGTGTGAGAGAGCGAGGGGGTGAACCGCGAGGGCTGGATTTGTGCGTTGGTACTAGCTTTGCGAGAGCAGAGATCTATCAATTTGTCTCTGGGGGAGGGGAAGGTTGGGGATAAATGCCTGCACACACACCAACACAGAGGGAGAAAAGTGCCTCTGAAATGGAGGAAGCATGAAAAAAAAAAAATCTGTTTCTTGCTCTGAGAAATGCTGGGGCTGCCATTGTGCGTTGCTGCATTTGCAAAATCAGCGGTTGCATTATATGTGTTTTGTGAGGATGCTCTCATCTGTAGGTAACTGGGACGAGAGGTAACAAACAGGCGCGCTCTGTTGTTGTTGCTAAAGAATAAGGGCAGAGCTATTGGAGGAAGATTTTACATTGAAGTCTCCTTTCATTTCATGCTACTTGCTTCCCCTGCGCACCAGCAGTGCCTGTTTGATTCCTTTCTCCCTTTGTAACTTCTCAGTGCTCCTCTATTTCCCTCCCTCCCCAGGTTTATTATTACTCTCCCAATGATCTTTATGGATGAGGACTTGTAACCAGGTCCCAAATTCTCTTCCCTTGCACGCCGATTTTCTTTCTCACCTTCATTCTCTTTACAATGCCAATCAATTACTAATCCACCAAGTTCAGGCAACTCCTGCCTGAATCCAGCTGCACAATTGGTGTTTTATTGCTGTTGATGCTGCACCCCTGTCTCCTTCTCTTCCGTCCTTCCCTTTAACTCAAATTTGTGCAACATCCCAGATTTTTTTCCTTTTCAACAAAGGCATTTAATAGCTTAACTCGGCTACTAGTATCTCATTCCTCTCTGGGGTGGGGGGATGTTCATGCACAAATAGCCCTTTCCACACAGCAAGGAAATGCCCTCTATACTAAAGATGTGCAAAGTGCCATTGATAGCAGGTCTCTGCACATTTATTTCTTCTCCAAACCATCTGCCCTGGAGGGTGGGCATAGATACTTCCTGCTTCTTTAATTCCGTCTTGTTGCTAAGCGCTTTGCTTCCCTACCTGTAAAATGCCCGTAACAGTGCTCCCTTTAAATGCATATAGATTACAAGTCAGTCTGAATCTAGTAGCACCTTTCTGGAGGCTGTGCAGGGATCTGCTGCGAGCCAAGTTTCCCACTGGGGAAGCAGCAAGAAACTTTTCCTAAGGCTGGGTTATCGCAGTACTTTGTTCCAGGTCCATGGAAGGAGAAAGGCTCCAAGCCTGGGTCCAGTCTGGTCCCAGTTCCTATCCTATTTATATCACCTTGTGATTCTGGGCTTGTCTGTAGTTCTGCTCAGATGGATCCCTTTGAGAGTTAAGCTTTTGATTTCCTGCCCCCTTTTAGTTTGGCCACTGTCACCTGTTAAATTCAGGGTTTTTCCATGCAGCAGACTTCCAGTAGCAGCAGGTGTTTGGCCATGGGTCCCACATCATTCCGGCTCTCGCAGCCCTGTCCCCATCCACCCAGCACTGTGCCTGTTGGGCCAGGCTCAGCCAGTCTGCCCCACACCCCAGAGTCCCATAGTGCGGGGGAACCCCTGCACCCCTCCTGGAATAAAGTCTTCCTCTCAGTCAGCAGGGTTTAAACTGAGCCTCAATAAAAGTAAGAGGAGGAGGAAGACAGACTCTCATTCCTCCTTTTTAAAGGTAACATTGGCAGCTCTTCCATTTCTCTTAAAGTTATGGGGTGTAAGGAGGTTAAGCCAAATCCCATGGTTCATCCCGACCCCGCAGGTTGCTGGGCCGAAGGATGCATCAGGGCTCCTATATGTGATCCAGGCATTACATAATGCACAGGTTGGAAAGGTTTTCTGCTCCCAGCCTGTCCACAGCGGGCACAAACCCCCCAGGTCTTGTGGGCTGGAGGGATCCGGACTGTAAAGGCACTCCCTGGGCTGGGGAGCTGTAGCCTCCACTTGCAGGAATATTTTGGACTCAAGAGGCTGCTGATATGGGTGTGCTGAAGACCTTTGTTGTTCTGTTTTTCTCCCCAGGGGGGTTATTTCCTAATCAACAGTCCCAGGAACATGCAGCTTTTAGGTTTGCGTTGTCTCAGCTCACGGAACCTCCTAAGCTCCTTCCCCAGATCGACATTGTGAACATTAGTGACAGCTTTGAAATGACATACACCTGTAAGTAGTGGCATTTACTTTGGTTTCTTTATTCCTGACTGGCTTTTTTTGTATCCGAAATAGGAGACATCTTGCTCCAAATGTGTGACTCCTTTAGGGTCCATGCAAGACAACCCCGAACACACGGGCAAAAGATTCTGATTCATTTTGGTTTGGGCTAAGACCTAGGGCTGAGGTAGTGCTGCAGTTATTCAGCGCATCTTGCATTTTCTCTTTCACTGCTTCCAAAGTGGTAGAAAACCCCCAACAATTAATTTCCTCTTGTTTCTCTAACCTCTGCCCAACTAATTATGTTGAGGTTTCATTCCCATATTTCCTATAGCCATGATGTACAACAAAGTCATCTCTTTCCACCCACGGGGTGCACAGAAGTCTCTGTTTAGTGTGAACAACTTCTTCTCCAGCCCCAGTTTATCCATCTGTCTTTGTAATTTAAGAAAGGCTTTGCAGAAAACAGCAGCTTGCTGCAAGTGGAGTCCAGACCCACAATGAAGGGCATGCCTAATAATGACAGAGAGGTAAGAGAGTTCTAGTTTCAAGTACCAGCGAAATCATTGGTTCTAAAAAGTACTACAGGCTGAATTCGCACCGCACAGTCGATCGTAGGGTGTACCTGTACCTTGCTAAAGCACAGCGCGTTAGCTGTGCTGTTCTTGTTACATGATATAGTTGGGAAAAGAAAAAAATGGCTTGCCAGGTAACGCCAAGATTAGCAGCAACAAATAAGACCAGGAGGGAACCAGAGGAAACAAAACCCGTAACACAGCCCTGCGGCTGCAGTAGGGGCTGTTGCAGCATTTGCCTCCCTTGCAGCGACTGGTGCGGTGCTGTGCATGAGGGGCTTGCGCCGCCGGGATGTGATGCGCAAAGAATTTCTCGGTTCAACCTGGTGTCAGACACTGCTTTCGCTCTTTCAGCCTGGTATGTGTGTATGGGGACTGTCAGGAGGGAACGGAGGAACACTTCCCTTTGTAGAGCCTGTTGGATTGTTGTTGGCTCATATCTGTAGTACCCTTTTGATTCACCGAAACATCCTCTCTGCAGTTTAGTCATGTCGAGAGTGGGGTAGAAGTGGATACAAACTGTTCTCTCTGCTGAGAAATACACAGAAGGGAAAAATGCTTTCCTGCAAAAAGAACCAGGAATGTACAGGAGGAGAATTAATAAGGCTCTCTGAAAAAAGAAAAAAAAAAAAAAAAACTTGTGATTTTTTCTGTTGGGAGGTTTGCAAGTACAAGATTGCAGGAATTTCCTGGCCAGCGTGACATAGGAGAGAGAAGTAATAATTTCATCACACTTTCATTGGAGTGTCTAATGACACATCTAAAGATTTTCTATTTTCCTTAATATCCCTCTATTTGCCAACTACAAGCTTTCCATCAAGGAAAAGCAACTATTTCAGTTCAATCCAATGGCACTTCCTTGGCAGGAAAACTAGACAAATAGAAGAAAAAAGACAGACCTTGTATCTATCAAGGGAAAGCATCACCCACCTGGGGTAGAGTTGCTGACTGTGGCTGGGGATGAGCTATTTCAGTGCTGATAGCAGGAAGAAAGCAGGAACTGCAAGAACATCACTAGAATAAATTCTCCATCTGCGCATTGTTTTCCATCCCTCTCTATGCCTGTCACTAATGGTTTTGTTTACAGCGTTAATGTTGATAGGAAGACCACGATACTACTTATACTTCAGAAATCTCTCATTAGTACCATGGGGACGGAGGTGGTCTCTCAAAAGCTGAATGGAAGCAAGACAGCCTCCCAAAGGATGTTATATTTGAGCTCTATGTAGGGCACATTGTCCTAGATCAGACCAGCAGAGCACTCAGCACAGTCCAACTTCACTTGTCCTCATTTTTCTTTTCTTATAATTAAAAACTTCCTAAGTTCTTCTGGACTATGGAAGGCAGCATTTGTTTTTTAAACACAAAAGAAGGTGTTATTCCATGTACCTTAGGGGAAAAAAAAAACCCCAACCCCCAAAAAAACAGGTCTCCCTTAGGAGACCTGGTTTTAGTACTCTAGGGCTGGAGTGAAACTTTTGCAAGGAATTATGTCCTTTTTCATCTTCCAGCAAATTCCCTTCCCTGTTGCCAAGACTAGCTATCAGCAGAAAGATCTGTTTATTTACAGAGAATAAAAATCCTGCCCACATAGTGGTCCTTATCTTCTGAGAAAAGACTGGTCATGCTACCGGTTCAAAGTACCAGGTTTTGTTCCCATGGAGATACAGAACACAGCGTTTCCTTCTCATTGGCATTACCTGTTTCTCTGATGGTTAAGTCAAAGGTGTTTGGACGGTGTAAACGTGGTGCTGCCCTTATCAGGGTCTCCAGTAGGACATTTGAGGAAGACTAGTAGGGTCCCAGCCCCATGGCAAGTCCTGCCTTGTGCTAGGATCTGGCTTCATGTGCTAAATGTAGTCCTTATGGCAAGTGCCTGAAGCAGCATCATTCAAAATACAGAATAGATATTGAGAATCAGTGGTGACGGCAGAAGTAAAAAACCTTGATGGGCAGCTTGCAAGGCAGCGATGAAGTGGCAGGGTGAACTGCAGCAGAATGACAGCACCATGTCTAAGGAGACCGTATGCAAAATGTATCTCAGCATCAACTGTGGCACTGTCTACCTCTGCCTGACATATATCTGCTTACCAGTTAGGATGAGCGAGCTTTGGTGTGACAGTGGGTGAATTTACAGTATGAGATGCACCCATTTGTGCACAGGTGACAGTGATAGGGAGCTGTTAATGATGTGCTAGCGAAGATCGTAAATTGGTAACAATAATACCCATGAAAGTGATAAATCTGTAAAATATCAGGAGGCTGCAGTTGTTGTTGGGCTGTTGCTGTGATAGCCCAGCAATAACTTTTGCATTTCTGATGCTTCCAGTTGTGGACTTTTTATCATTGCGCAGTGGTTGTGAATACCTCTGTGTGGGGCAGCATCGATCTACAGGTCCTGTGGTCCCTGTGCGTAACACATCGGTAGATTATGATTCTAAGCAAACTGTAATCATTAAGAAAGCAAAAATAGGTAGTGGGTACAACGTGCAGTAACTTCATATTTCGTGTGTGTGGTTGATGCTAATGCTGTTGCGTGGCTGAAACACGGGCACATTTCAATAACTGAAACATCTTCCTGAATTCATTTGGTCCCACAGAATAGGTAGTGACGAACAGGCTCTGTGTTTGCAGTTGGATGTGTGGTGTGGCTTACCAGTATGAAAATACACAGCCGCCTCTTTGAGGGTTCTTAACTGAAGGCTAGGAGACTTTATATTTTTGTGCTGTTGCTTCGAAGGCCAAGGTAATTGTTTAGGGGGAAGGTGAATTTAGAGTCCTTCCTTCAGAAGTACGTAGCAGTGCCGG
Organism: Phaethon lepturus; assembly: GCF_000687285.1. NCBI lineage: Eukaryota > Metazoa > Chordata > Aves > Phaethontiformes > Phaethontidae > Phaethon > Phaethon lepturus. Next base: position 136,458 of record NW_010515345.1, on the reverse strand, counting down.
GTGACTGTAAAGGGTGGAATGATGCTGTGGTGTCGCTGAAAGGTTTGCCTAGCAGAGCAAAACCCTTCTGATAGCTCTGAAAACATGTTCACAGGTTCTGTCTTCAGTCCCACTTGGAAAAGAGCTTTACGGCCTCAACACGGTTGCTAGCGAGCTCTGCCTGGCCGGGCTTTGCCGTGCCTGGCGGTGCTCAGGGCAGACCTAGCACGGCAGGGTCGATGCTGCAGGCTGGAGCTGCACGGTGTGGGAAGAGGGGTGCTTGTGCCGGGTGTGAGGACACAGGAGGTCTGATGCTTTTAGAAGAGCTGCAAATTCCTATCCCTGGGAGGTCCGAGTGGACACGAGCACCGTGTCCTGCTGGAAGGAAAGGGATGAGAGGTTGCTTACTTGAGGCAAGCAGTGCTGGGAATAGTTTCCTCTTATTCTTCATCTCAGCCTCCACTCCTGCACGTGTAATGCACATCCCCATCCTGTGCATAGCCCAGCTCCTTGGGGAATACGAGTTGTTTCAGCCACAGCTCCATAGCTTTATTTAATTTGTGGTGCAGAGACTCCTGCTTTCGGCCTCTGGCTAGCGTCCCCAGGTGAGACCCGGCAGCGTCAGGCAGACGGTGGCGGTTGCTCTCGCTGCCGGGGAAGATGATGGCTCAGCGACAGACTTCCCTGGCAGTGACCCCGGGGACGTGCCCTGTTGAGCAGAACTCGCAGAAGGTGAGTCACCAGCTTGGTAAATCTGTCCCTGCAAAACTCAGAAGTGTCCCTGCCACATTGGAGGGATGAGCAGCGACTAAAAAAACCTCCATTCAGCACTGAGCCCTGCAGCTTTGCTGATGCGGCCATCGGCTTTGGCGTGCTTAGGTCTTGGGCTACCGAGCAGAGATATTCAGGAGCTGCACGCCTGAACCGCGGAGGTCTGCACAAGACAGTAGCAGGATTTTGCAGCTGCAAGAAAACTTGTAAAGAGGCTGAAAAACAATGAATTATTTATCCTCCTTCCGTGTACGCACAGCTACAGTTACCGTGGGGTCTTCATACTGAGTACGGGACGTGGGTGCTGCTAGAATATCAACAGTTGAATCTGTTCTGCATATTAGAAAATGAATATGTAGTCTGGAGTCTGTTCATATTTTGTGAAGGCCTCCCAGCACCAATTAGAGAGGGATTTGTAGCGATCACTCACTCTGTGCTTATGTTCTTATCAATAGTAGCAAGCTTAGATCCAGATCAGCTATGAAATGAAGTATTTCTTTTTCTTCTTTTTCTTGGAGACTTACTTACATAGAGAGTATTACTGGAGATTGCTTTTTATCTCTTAAATTACCTCTCAGAGACAGGAAGGAATAGGCAAACATTTGAATGTTCTCAAATGAGGATCTAAATTTGGCTTAATTAAACAATTATTGCATGTTGAATTTAAAGGAAGCGGCTTTGTTGACAAACATACGATGGTCGCCATTTCTTGGAAAGGTGTTGCCGTAATTATTCCAGCAGCAATCAATTAAAATGCAATTTTTATAATTAAACTTCCACAGTCTAAATAAGCCCAGCCCTGCAATAGTAAGTAATTGTTGCGGTGTTGGTAGACTTGTTTTTATTTTCGCAGTGTCAGAAATCTCATGTAAATGCTTTGGGATTTTTTTTTCCCCCTGCAGAGCTCAGGATGCTAGCTGTGACTATTGAATGTGAGTTAAGCCAACAGAAACATGGATTTAATGACCAGATGCAGTCTGATTAATGCAACATAGGTACTACAAGGAAATACATCTCCTTAGATTTTGTAATAGGAAAAGATGTGATGCAGGCAGATGAATCACAGAGCATCAATTCATATTAGATCAAATTGAGGTTAAGGATGCTCAATTTCTGGCATCCTTGTAGAGCTTGTAGCTTTCTAGTAAGTGCATGTTTGTTTAGTGAGATGCTAGCACCTCACGGAGTCAGGTCCAGCCCTAAGGAGGGTGCTGATGGGTGAAATCCTGCCAAAGAGGAGGGAGCGGGTCCTGGGGGGGACACCAGCCTCCTGTGTCCAAGGTGGCTGCAGGGGCTCTGGGCTGGTAAGAGGTGCTCGGCAGTTGCAGCCGCTGCCAAAGAAGGTGGAAGCTCATCCCATGTGCTTTGCCCAAGAAGGAGGAGCATTTAAAAGATGAGTGCCGAGCCATTTCCTCAGCTACGGCTGCCAGGACAGGGCGGGCTGTCTGTCTGCCTTCATGGATCTGGGCACGGAGAGCCTTGGGTGAACGTGGGCCAATATCAGCAGCAGGGACACTGGTGGGGCTCCACTGTCATTTGGCAAAGGCAGCCCTGCCGAGAGGCTGGCAGTGCTCATCAGGTGTCAGGAACGAGTTTCCCCCAGTCTTGTTTGTCCATTTCTCTCCAAAGGGCATAGGGGCACTTATTCTTTTCATTACTATTTGACTATTTTTATTTTGGATCCTGGGCTATGGGAGCGGTGCCTGGGGAGAAAAGCTGATATGACGCAATTAGGAAAAATCAGAGGAGGACTAAGGGGAATTTCACACCTGCAAATCTATTTGCTCATCTGGAAAGGATCCCAAATGCTCATTGGTGACAAGCGAAGAAGAGAGTTTGAAGAAGTAAAATTTGGGCCCTGCAGCAAGCAGAGAAGGGATTTGAGAAACGGTGAGCAGCAGAGGCCAGATCTGTCCATTGTGTGACAGTCACAGTTTTCACTCACAGCTTATCCTTTCTTCTCTAAAAATAAAGCTTTTTTATGTGAATAGGGATCCTACTAAGCCAGAAACACACAGGCTTTATTTTTTTAGCATATTAGCAAGGTGAGAGTGGAAATCTTCATGTGGCTGCAAGGAAGGCAGCATGGGGAGGTGCGCTGTTCCTTTCCAAAACTCTAGTGGGAATTTTATTAGTTATATATGTTTACATTTCCCTTAATAGGGTTAGGGCCCCAAAGGCAGCAGCGCTCTGTCAGTGGAAATGGAAACCATCCCGGTTAGCTTCAGTAACACGTGGAGTGCAAAAATCAACATGCTCCTTAAAGAGGCAATAAATCAGGGAGATTTTAATATTCTGTAGATTCAAATTCTCCGGGGTGTGGTATTAACACAAGTCTGAAGACAAAGATGCATTTATTTCAACTGCATTCCTTTAAAGAGAGATGGGTTTTTACTTCTCTGCCTTTAGTTGTATAGAACTGAGACAGGGTAACGTTTTTCCCAGTGAAAAGTGCCGTCTTTTCCGGTGGAGCACGGGCTGTCCTTTGGGAGGTTACATGGATTCCTGAGGAAGTCGGGTATTAGACAGGATGCAAAAGAAGGGCTGAACCGAGCCATTAGCAATTCACCATCATACCAGCAAAAAAACCATTTCAAAATAATACTGACTGATTAGAATAATAACAGCATGCTATCAGG
>NW_010515345.1:131370-133038 GCF_000687285.1 Phaethon lepturus | reverse complement strand
CTGCTGAACTGATCACTCATTAGCTTACATGGTAACGAGTCTCTACTTGATTTTCTCACGCTCCCCTTCAGCAGCCAGACCCACTTGGTCTGGTTTTTTAAGAATACCCCTCTGGGGCATTCTTAAAAAAAAATAAATCATCACACCACAAAAGAACAAAAAAATCCCCAACAATGTCATTCTTTTTATTACTGTATGTCAGTTATTTCCCCTATTTTCTGCAAACCACGCCCTTGCCAACCCTCATCCAGGGTTGCAGTTCAGGAGGAGACGTGCTTATGCATCACAGGACTGATTGGTCCCTTGAGGAAGTAGCAGTGAGGCAAGTAACAGCTACAAATTGCCGTATCTTAGCTTCATCCAGAGGGTCTTTTTATTCTTTGATTTTATTTGTCTTTGACAGAGTGGAGGAGTGCAAAAGAAAACTCATGCCTAGGACTGAGATGTAGCATACAGCTGACGAGAGGATTCTTGTGTGGATATAGAATACGTGTGTATCTATATGCTATGGGAGTCTTGGATTTGATTTAAAAAGCGAGGTCGTGTAGCTATGCTAATGGAGATGAAGTGGGGGGGAGATGAAAGGTTGAGGGCTGGAGGGTCGGAGGAGAGATGCAGAAGCTGCTGTAGGCAATCTGGATGCAGCATAGAAGGATCTCGCATGAAAGGGAGGGCTATTTCTCACCTCCCCACCCTCCCAAACACTCTGCTTTGATCTCTCCTAGTGGTAAGCTTCCATAAGAAAAAGACACCTGTGACGACACTGATTCAGACGTGGCTTTTCTCCCGCTGGCCCCCGATACCCCCTGAGGACCCCGAGCCTTGTTAGCTTTCCTTCCAGGCAGCACCCACACCCCGTTCCGCACCATCCCTGAGAAAGAGGACAGTGTTTCTATTCTGGCAGGTGAGAGCAGAAAAAATTACCAGCAAGCATGGGAGCTCGTGGGGAGAGCATGGGGGAGCAAAGTCCAACAGAGAGCACACAGGGCCGGAGGATGGAGAAACAGTGGGTCAGGAGACCCGGTGTGGGAAAGGCGACAGGCAGCAGCTCTAGAGGGGCCATGGACGTGCCGTAGCTGGAGTTTTCTCTCGTCTCTCTTTCCAGCCCTTACCTAAACCTGGGGAAGATTTGCTTTCTGAGGGCTCTTCATCCTTCTGCCCAAATTTGAGCTGGAGCCTGCTGGTGTGTCCCGTCTGGCCAGCACCACAGCTCCGCTCGCTTCCTGCCTCCCTCTTTGCTGCAGCCGCCGCCGCCTCAACCTCGGTGCTCGGGGCAGGGAATCCCCCGCGTGGGGTGGTCGCTGCAGACCGCCAGCGTGCTGAACGCAGCCTGCGGCCCTTTTGCTGCTGCAACAGTCCCAGCGTGCCACCGTGCTTTCCCCTCGGCCAGCCCGTGCAGTGGGACGCCTCGCATCCTCGTCGCCTGAGGAGCGGGAGCCGTTCACACGCGGCTTATCGCGTGATGCACGTGAGCGGCTGGCCCTGCGCGGGTCCCGAGCTGCGGCCGTTTGGCCAGGGAAAAGGGAGAGGACAACTGCTGAGGTGCAGACCACGGCGGGGTGGAGGTTAGCTGCAGAGGAGGCTCTTGTGGGAGCACACGTGGCAGGAGAGGCCTGGGGACGGCCAACCCCTCCGTGGCCGGCGGGGCAAGGGCGGCCGGGCTTGCTA
>NW_010515345.1:90037-131330 GCF_000687285.1 Phaethon lepturus | reverse complement strand
GGCGGAGCCGCAGCTGAGAAAGGGGCCTGGCCTGCAGGGAGTTCGGGAGAAATGTCTTTGTGCAGAAGGTGATTAATGTCTTTAATGAACTACCAGAGGAAGTAATAGAAAACCAAACCACATAAGGCTGCAGCAGGGGCAGGGGCTGAGGGGACGTTGCTGTTGCGGGCAAGGACGAGGAAGCGAGCTGCGGCACAGCCCGTGCAGCGATGCCGTTTCCAGTTCACTGTCCCAGAAAAGCAGTCGGGCACAGCAGCTGTCCCCAGCCCGTCCTGAGCAAAGGCAGAGCTGAGCGTGTTTCACAGATTTAATCAGAGTTAATTCGGTCTTCCAGCCTGTCCTGGTTCTGGGATCTTTTCTGCTCGTCTCGTTACGGCTGTGCCAAGCAAAACTCGCTGTCTGCAGTGTGGGGATGGTAATCTGGGAGTGCCCCTGCTCCTCTCCTGTGCGGACAGCAAAGGGGGAGGCTTTGGGGAGAGCAGAGCCTTGCTGGAGGCTGGGACCTGGATTAGCCTAGGCTGACAGGCAGGAAGAGTCATCAGTTGTTTGGGAACCCACAAGAAATGTGTGGATGAAGTCAGGCAGATTTCTAACATTGAATCATCCATATCATAACATCCTCCACCTCAGCAGCCTCGTGTGCCAGACTCAGCAGAGACCTCGGAGGGAGCAGATAGCAGCACCTCTCCTGAACCCGCAGAGCCCCATGCGGTCCCAGGGCTTGCAGGAGGTTGTCCATTTGCCGTAGACTAGAAAACCAGCTCTTCATGTTCCCAGACATGCCCATGTTTATGGACTAATAATTAGAGGGGCAGTGAGTTCACGGTGTGCAACCCCCAGGTAGGAGGTGAGATAGCTCCCGCATTTCTACCCTTCTCCCAGAGCAACCACGCACCTTCAGAGATGAGCCCTTCCCCAAAAAGCCCATATCACCTCTTGTTCTGGAGTAATTAGCACTAGTTTGGGGTACAAGCTTGCTCTGTCAGAGGAAACTCTCATTCAAGCATCATCACCATTTTAGTGAGGCCTAACAGTCATGCCGAAGTGGGAAAACCAACACACAGCATCTCAGATAGCAGCTGTCAGTTGAGAGCATTCCCAACCTTCTCTTCTTTGCTTGGGAAGCTTTAGCCCATCAAAGCTTGTTCTCAAGTGAAGTCCTTACATGTGCCCTCAGTACAAATGCTGGATGCTCTGTCCTCTACTTGAGCTCTCCCTCCTGCAAAGCGCCAGGTAAAGCATAAGAATTGCATGCTTATCGGGCCCTTTCTGCCTTGCCAGATGTCTGTGGAGGGACAGAGGAAGAGAGGAGAAGAACCAAGCCCAAGCTTGACCCAGAGTGCCTGTGCCACGTCACTGCTTACATGCCTTTTAACAGCATCCTTAAGCAGCAGGTCCTAAGTCCTTAAAGCATGAAGAAGGGAATTTGTCCCCTCTGACTTTTCTGGCTAAGGATTAGTCACACTCATCTGAGCTCTCATCAAGGTTACCTCGGTAATCAGCAGAGAGCTCTCCAGCAAGCAGGCCTTTTGAACTGTTTTAGACACCCATCTTAGTACGGGAGGAATTTCCTTCCAGAGACACCTGCTTATCTCCTTTGTCGATGTGGGAAGCTAAGGTGACAAACTTGGCTTAGACAGATTACCATGAGACCTTGAGAGGCAGGTGAGATGAATCCTACCCCAAAGTGTCTGCAGCTGTATTATGTCCTTCTGCTAATTCCTCAATACTCCGCTGAAAGTGATACCTCAGTGGTACCAAACGTTTTCCTGCTCTCCCTGTGAGAAGCCTGTAAAGGCTTTGATAAAAGCAGACATCACATTGCAACCAGGCAGTTCGCAGTTGTGCTATTCTGATGTATTGCTAAGAAGTGAAGAAAACATATGTTCATGGCATAGAAACTGCTCTTCTCAGGTTCACCTTCCGTATTTTGGTACAGTACTGCAATGGCCCCTCAAGGGCAGGAGCCTGCCGTTGTCCTGAGATGTGCTCTCATCCTTTTGGCCTCTTCTATTTCTCACTTTTTACGGGCTCGCTGCTGGCAGTAGTATTTTCAGTGCTCTAGCAATGATGCCTGAGTTTGCTTTTGCTTTTTTACTTTAAGCAGATCTCTTTCTCGCTCCTTCTGTCAATACGCTCCTGGCTGATACTGCCTTTTCCTAGGAGTAGGCTCTGGGGCATCATAGAGTTGGTATCATCGGGGGAGGAATGCCTTCAGATGCTAACTGTAGCATTTTCAAAATAGCACCTGGGGATTTGACTGAGCAATCCCTACTAGCTCTAATGGGAAGAGCACAGCTAAGCCACGTGTGGCACTGGAACAAACAATCTTGTGAGCTTTTCTTGTTAAAAAAAAAAAAGAAAAGTTTGCCCACCCCATAAAAGAGTAATTTCTAAAGTAGCATTCTTCAACAGCTGAGCCAAATCAGACCCAAAACTCTGGATCAAAACACACCTGAAAATCCTGGGGATGCTCTGAATTCCACCTGGTCCTGCGTTCCGATTGCCATTTGACAGCAATCTCGGAGGAGTTTGATAGCGATGTGCATTCAGGCTTCCTGTTTCAAGCCTATCTCTGAAAGGAAAGTAAAGGTGTGGTCCAAATTAGCAAGGCGAGCAGGGTAACTTTAAAAACAAAAGAAAAAAAACAAGTCATCCCCTTGGCTTCCAGGGCCGTGCAGTTGAAATTTAGAGCGGTGTGGTGCAGGCTGAGGGCGGAGGGAAGCGGGGTCAGGGTGACTGAGATGCAGCAGCATCCTCTGGTAGGACTGCGGGAGCCTTTGGCGAAGGTGTGGGTCTCAGCGCTGCCTGCGTTGATGGAGCTGGGGGGCTGCAGCCGGAGGAATGAGGTGCGTTGCTGTAGGACTATGGGCGCTTGTGCTATGGGGTGGTTTGTGTCCAGAGCTGCAAGAGATGCTACAGATGTGTAGTGTGCAGGGGTGAGATTTGCAGTGTTTTTCCTGGCTATCCTCGTCTACAGCCAATGCAGCGAATTATTCACTTTCAACAACAGCAAATTTACATCAAAAAAAGGCTCCATCAAAAGGAAATTGCACTTGACAGTCTCCCTTTAGCCACAGGAGAGCAGCAAGCAGACAGACACAGGAGGCTGCCTCCCTGTCCCTTGCTGTCTGCGGGTTCTGTGGTTTTGGCATTGCAAAAATGGGAAGCAGCTGTAAGCCCTTTGGATCACAAATGGATCTGGGAGTCTGCTACCTCTGCTAACAGCTCATTTATTATCAGGGAGCAGACAGTTTCCTCTGAGCCAGTGTAATTTATCATTTCTTAAAGATGCTGTGTGAGATTGAAAGAATTTGCTTTAAGAGTTGGCTCCTGGAGGCCAGCAATGAGCCCGTCTTTGGGAAGAAATTGCCTTCCTCACTGGGATTTCTTTTTTCCAGCTTCAGCTGGAACAGTCCACGGCTGCCACTGCCCAGGGATGTGCAGCAGATGCACTCTTTCTTCTGAAAAGTCCAAGAGCATTCCCGCTCTGAAAAATTCCTTAAGAGAAATGAGGGCCTTTTGCTTCTTTCTCTGTGCCCAAAATACCGATGGAGGGAGGGTTAAGAGGCGACTCCAGCCCCCTTGTGTGAAACCCATATATACAACTCCAGGCAGGTTAGCTCTTACCACACGCGGTATCCCACCCACAATCAGCACCCGCTGCTGCCTGGCCTGGATTTTGTGCTGTTGCAGCACAGCACCGCTTCCTCTGCCACGTCAGCCCATTTGCTCCCCAAAAGCGTGGGGTTACCCAGCGGGAAAGGGGCTGTGCAGCCCCAAACAATTCCCTGCACCCAGAGACCTGCAGTCAGAGCAGCTCTGCCAAAGGGCACTTCACTGTCGTTTGATGCACTGGGCGAGGGTCCGGGCAAGGGTCCCATGGGGTCTCCTGTGCCGAGTGGTCTGATGTGGACACTCCAGATCCAACGCTCCTTTGCTATAGAGAACAGTGAGGTGATGAAAGCCCGTGTTAATTATGTTCCTTGCAGCAGCTATGAGTTCACACCAGTGTTTTTGGCTGCTGTTATCTCCTGTCTGCTTAAACTCCCGGGCTCCCAACGTGGTTCAAGGGAATTTGCTGTCAGAGTCAGTAGGAGAGACGATAAGATGTGCTGCTGCGTGCGGCAGCCTTGGACTGGAGATGGGATGCCCCCAGGTGATGGAGCACTGTGACCCTCTGCAGCTATTTTTCTCAGTTTTCATGTTGAGTCGGTTGATGCGGTTTAACCTTTCTTCCTGTAATTTGCACTCATGAATTATTCTAAGTGAAGCCAGCATTTGTCTTAATTTTGGTTTGTTTTTAAAACATTTTTTCAGCATGAAGGAAACTCAGGGCTACATATACTTGGCTCTGCACTATCGGTTTCCCGGATTGCAGATCAAGCCCTTTCTAAGGAAGGTTCACTTGATCCAAAGGCACTCGAGGGGATTTTGTAGTCTCTGATCCCGTCGCTGCTTTCTTTACCTTTCCTGCAGATTTTGCCCAGCAACGCTATGCTCCACCCTGATTTTTCGCTTGTTCTTCCCTTCCCTGCAGCAGGATTTTCCTCTTGGCTGTTCTGCTCCTGTCTGTGCCTGTAACTGTTGCGAGCCCCGTGCTAAAGATGTCACGACCATCTCATGGCTGTCGTGGTTTCTGCTGTTCACCTGTTGCATCTCCCTGTTGCCATGAGTTTAGCAAGCTCTCACAGCAGTGTTTCACCATTATATTTGTTTACCAAATATTTGGGGTCCTGATTGTTAGCTTAGGCCTGTAAGTACCAAAAATCAGATTTTTAAAAGCATTTCGATGTTTACTGAGTCCTCCAGGAACATCAGTACCTAAATGTGATATAGTGTGTTCTAAGTGATCTTAAGTGTCCCTGTGGGTCTGGTTTGAGTGTAGCACAAACACGATTAATGGATTTTTATTTTATCCAAACCATTTCTTTTGATGAAAGATCAAGCCAAAAGCAGGATTATAGCTCAGTGATTTTTTGTTGTGGAAGGTGTGCGTTTCTGCTCTTCTGTTCCGTGGCGATGCTGCTGTCTGCTGCAGAACTGGCGCTGACAGCAGCTAAACCGCGATGCACAGTAGGACAGGATTGCTCCCATGGTCCACGTTCCCCTGCCCGTGCATGGGTGAGCAGGGGTGCTCACCCCATTTCTGGCTCTGCTACGCTTTGGGTGGACGAGGGGAAGGACAGTGTTGGGTGCTCCCAGGCTGGCTGTGCTGTGGTGGAGGGGGCAGAGCTTGCATCGCTGCACTCAGCTCCTCCTCTCTGGCTTGCTCTGGAACACTGCTGTAGGATACCTCGGGCGGGAGATGATCCCTTTCCCCAGATCCTCGTCTCTCCCAGAGAGAGATCTTGCCTCGGGATCGTGCATCGGTCTCGCACCTTGTTTTGTGATTTGTCAGAGGAATCTCCTGCCAAGATCAGATGACTGAGGAGCTCTAACGGCTTCTTTGTGACATTTCTTTCCTTGAGAAGTGAGAGGAAAAAAATGTGCAAGGGGATACACTAAGACATCAATGGTAAAAAAAATAATCTTGAAAAGGGTGTCTTGAGGAAAAAAAGAGAATTGAGTTTTAGGCAAGTTGTAGAATCACGGACAGATGATAAATGGGAACTGAAGGCTTGTAGCAAGTGCATTAGAGGCAGCCTCTAACGTGTTCCTTAAATCAACATTTGTTGTGGTTTGGCCCTATCCACAGACAGCAGCTAAAGCGTGCAGTGAAATGTCTCCTCTGATCCTGTGCCTCAGTGCTCTAACTATGGGATTTTGTAATTAGTGAAGGCACCAGCATGAAAACAGACAAAGTCTGAGGTCCTGAAAGAGCAGCATCTGATGCACTGGGCCATGTAGGCCTTTCTGCAAGGAATGAAAGACTAATCGCTTTTCAGACATGCCCTAAAGTTAATGGAGACTTTGACTTCAAGCCCCAAATGACCTGCCTGTGCCTTTGAGACCATGGCTGTGTCAGTAGCTGTCCTTTCTCTTGTGTGTGAACCTGCATGTGAAGGGTGGCTTTATGGGGAAGTTACATCTTAAGAATTTTTTGGATACTCTCCCATCCTCGTGGCTATTTTTTGGGTTTTTGGTGAGACTGGACAGGGGGAAGTGGGAAGGACTGGCATCGATGAGGCACCACCAAAGCCATGCTGGGAATATCTGGTGCCTCCCTCCAATTCAGCAGCATCCGTTTAGCTGGGAAGGGCTGGGTGCTCAGAAGGGGTAATGTGCTTTCTGTGACTGCCAGGGTTGATAAATAAGTGCACAGACATGAGTGAGCACTGGCCCGTAGGAGAAGACACGGCTTTGCATACCTGGCCAGTCCCACATTGGCCACATTTTCTTGCTTAAGCTCATGTTTATAGTCCTTGCTCTTCCTGATGAATCTCACCCCCATTCAGGATGATCCATAGATCCCTGGCACGTGGGGACACCCATCTGGCTGGTGCTCAGAGCTCTCCCGTGTCTGCTGGCACATGAGCAGCAGGGGATGACGTCTGGGAAGTGATGCGGGAACTAGTCCTCTTCTCCTGGAAGCGCCGGGCAGCATATGGGTAAAGGCCATGCAGGTGCTTGTGTGGGTGAACAGAGACTACCTCTGCATGCAGGATCCTCGGGAACATTTTCCCCCAAGCAGACTTTGCCATAGAGAAGCCTGGCAAAGTGGAAGTGCCAAGGGGCCATGCTGAGTGGCTGCAGTCCATATTACTCACCATCTGTTCTCCCACTGCTGTTATGACAGCAGGAAAATGTCCTTCACTTTGGCAGTGTAGGCTCATTCATCTCTGCTCCCCAAGTGACAAGAGCATGATTCATCTGCTTGTCTCAATCTTCGTCTTCCTCCCCAGATGTTGTGCTGGGGTTCAGCCCGTATGGCCAGCCAGCTTGGCTGACACCCTTCACACCACACTGCCTTGCCAGAGATGGGACAAGCATAGTGCTGGGGATGAACACTGACATGACTAAGCCACTTCAGAAGAGGAGAGACTGAACCAGCTCTCCTTCTCCCCAGCTGCCCACAGGGAAGTGTTTAATCTCCCGATGGGAAGAAATTCATGGAGATGCATTTAAAATACTAACCCCTGCACGGAGGAGGACGGCTTCTCTTGATTTCGCTTTTGTGTAGCACCAGGAGGCCTCCCGGTGGGTGAAGATTTTCCATTCAGCTCAGCCAATGTGCCCTTAATTTCCCTTTTTGGTCTTCAAGGCCTGAAGAAAGATTATCGATAACTCTCAATTGAGTGAGGACTTTCTTCTGTAGACGAGCTTCCTTAGGGGAAAAAAAAAAGGTTAAAAGCTGTGGATCATCTGTTTGTCTGAGCCAAGCCTGACACCCCACTAGCATTAGGTCTTCAATAGATAAAAAGCTAGCGGGTAACTGGCTTGCTCGCTATGCATGGCTTGCAAGCTTCCTCTCTACTCCATGTAAAGAAGGCAGTCTGAGGGCACTTCCCTCCCATGATTACCCAAAGTGTTTAACTGGTTGTGACTGACCTTTGAGGAATCTGTCCAGTCCCTGGGAGGACCATGAAACATCCTTGACCTCGACAGGCTCAGGGAGGTTTCGTCATGCCCGCATTAAAGCAACCAAAAATCAATTCCTTTGAGCTTGCTTCTGCCAAGTCAGGACCTTCCATAACCAAAAGACTAGATGAAGCCAAATACAAGTTTCCCAGCAAACCCACGGTAAATATGCTGGAGGCATTGCAAATGAGGAGAAATGTATGTTCTGTTTTGTTTTCCCTGCTGTGGTTTAGTAGCAGTGATTGTGGTGAGGCCTGGAGTTTTCCAGTCTGAGCTTGGCAGAGAAAAGGAGAAAATGTCTAAGTACTGCAAGAATTATAATTTTTTTTGGCATTTCCATAGTGATATCAAAGTATGAAGTAAATTCTGGGAGGGCTGTAAATAAATGCTTTCTCCTAAGATGTCCCCAGGTTGGACCCTGGCACATGCAGTTGTGCTTCTGAGAGTGACTCCCTTCTGAGTTGCAATCAATAACAAAAATAACCGTGGGGACAGGTAGATGCACTGAAAAGTCAATATGCCTGATAGGATATCCTCATCATCCCTATATGGGAAAGCAGCCACTTCCTGCCTATAAAACTTTTTATTTTCTGAGGATACTGGAGGTTGCTGTGTAGGGGGGGCATTAGCCTTATTTAAATGACCAAAATATTTATTGAGGACAAGCTTCCTCTATATTCTCTCATGATAGGATGCCCCAAATCCAGTGATACTAATTAGCTACTTAAACTTTTCTTTTTTTTTTTTTTTTTTTAACTCCCCCCAGCTATGGCCAAATCCCCCTGGATTTAGCAGCACAGCAAAGATTTAACAGAAAGTTTAAATGGGAAAAGTGTATGAGAGGAGAAATCGTAGGGTAAGATTCTGTGCCTGTTAACTGATGGCATTTATAAATTATAGCTGAGAGATGTCATATCAGTGGAAATGGAAAACTGCTTAGTGGATTATAAAAATACCCTCTATAAACCATTTTAATGCCTAATTTTTTAAAATCTCTTGTGGTAGGTGTCATAAAAATGAATTCTAGCAGAAAGGATAAAAATTTTCCCTCGGTAAACTGGCTAGCTGGTGATTAGAGGCTGTCAGGGAGAACAAACTCTTGATTAGGCTGAGGTGCTGAAGTTTGGCTGAAGACAGCAGGTTCCCATTTCTAGGGAGGTGAGTTTGCTTGCAGGCAAAATGGATGCAAACCCCCAGGGCAAATATCACCGCAGCAAAACATCCTCCCATCCGAATGCAGCTTCTGTCAGCCGGGAGGAGAGGAAGGCTGAGGAGCGAGTTGGGGGGCAGGGGCTGCATCAGGGGCTGTTTTGGGGTAGAATGTGAAGGGAAATCACAGAGGGTCAGCAGCCCAGCAGGGAAAAGCCAGGTTTGCTGGAACTTGCAGCCATGTATGTAAGACAGGACAGTGCAAAAAGGTGCTGTGGGGTATCTTGAAAGGAGACATGAGGGACAGAAAGATGCATTCTGGTGTCTACCAGGCTGCAGGGACTCCGGTTCCACCACTTTCTTGAGTACTGGGTATTTTAAAAACTAAACTTGTAAGAAACAGATAGGAAGAGAGCTGCAGCTCTGGGCTGCCCTACAAAACAGGTATTTTAGTTGCCCAGTGGCCAGTGTTTGCTGGTTTGTGCCATTTCAGAGAGGTTGCTGCTCCAGGTTTCCTCGCTCGCTTCTCTGTGGCCCCTGGGTGCCTTCTGTCCCCTCCTGTGAGTCAGGTGGAAGAGCCAATGCTCGATTCTGGGTTAAGGTATTTAAGGACGCGATGTTTTGCAGTACCTTTCCAAGCTGCTTGTGCAGGAAAGGGTAAACGACCTACCTCTCCCCGTCCTTTCACAGTCTCGTTCCCGGGATGCATTCAAAGGCGCCTTGTTCTCTCGCTGCCTTTGAAGGCTTTGTGTCGGTTGTCCGCATAGATCCTTGTACCGTAGGCCTCTTTTGTGTCCTGCCCATATTATTTTTTCCAAAAGAAGAAATCTGCATGTGGGATAGAAATGGTATTAACTTTCCCAACGTGAGCTCACAGCAGAACTGCATTTGCAGTGTGTCATCGGGGCTGTGTCAGGCTATTTCCGCAGGGAGGCAAGATTTAGTGTATGGACTCCAGCTGAGCACCTTATAGCACCAGTGCAGGCAAGGCAATTTACCAAATTAAATTGCACAATATAGGATGTCGAGCAGCCTACTTCTGATTCCTGTCCTCTGCAAGGGACTTCATCGTGACATGAGCTAAAGGGATGAGTAACAGCCTTCAAATTGAAAGCTTATGAAAAAATCTCATGCGGAATAATCCAAGGGCAACCTGCACCCAAGTTCCCCAAGCTCCAGTTGGGCTGGGAGTGTGTTTTCAGTCACAGAGAGATGAGCTGTCTTGCCTCTAGGCCTTTTCTGTTCTCTTATATAAATCAACCGAGGGCTGACTATAAAAGGAATTGGGGGGAAAACCGGGATTTATCTGGCCCTTTTTCTTCCTTTCTCATCACCTTTTTCCTGTAGATGGCACAAGTGTGAGTCTTTTCATCTGTCCACCAAAAATACCAAGAGAGGAAGAGATCTGAAGGATACTTGATTCACATATAGGTTTTTGTGGGGAAAATCAAAAGGAAGAAAAGGTGGGAGAGGTCTTCTGATTATAAAGCTTTCTTATTTAAAACTGGGGGTGTTATTCAGTGGCAGTACTGGAGTAGTGACTTTTACGATTTTGCAGTGTCACAGTATTTGCAGTTTTTGCTAGCAACCTGTTTTCTGTAGTCACATTATGCTCTGGGAGACCATTTTCATTTTTTACAGAGAGTTTCCAGCCCAGATTTCTTGGAGGCGTGAGCAGCCTATAGCCTAAACCTTTACAAATCAGACAGCAAATAAGTAGATTATGCAATTTATTAGCACTGTTAAGCCCATCAGGTGTTTATTAAAAATCAGAGCCACCAGTTTTGTCAGGTAGCATTGTCATGCCCATGTAAGACCCCAGCAGAGCAGCTCAGAGCAGAGGAGAAGCAGCTGCTGATCAGGCTTTCAGAACCCCTTTTGCCTCGTCATCACCCAGTAATAGCGATAAACACCCACTGCCTCTTTACTTCCAAACTAATACACCCGATACCCACTATGGCACACTTTCTCTGCTTACTGACACATTTTTGTCAGTGGCAAGTACACGCAGTGGGTTGCAAAGTAATTTTTTGCATGTACCCACAGGTGCCTACCAAGCCAAATGAGAATCCCTTTACTACCTACTTATGGGGGAGGGTTCCAAAATGATCCTCTGGGCTATGCATTCTGGAGGGCTGGAAAAAAAGCAAAGCTATACTGTCTGGAATTTGGGTAGAGGGTTTTTTTTGTTGGGTTTTGGGGGTGGTTGTTTTTTTCCTGCTGGGTGCCTATTGTTCTCACAAGAGGCATGGCACCGGGTTTCACCACGTGTTCACATTGTACCTTAGCATGCAGTAATATTACAAAAGGTTCTCCCGTGCAGGGAACAGGCGTAGGCAGAGAGTTGATTCATTGGGAGGTTTCAGCAAAATGGCAGTCTGAGCTCCCATTGGATGCAGTATTCCTTCACACTGGTGAATCTTGTCCTCGCTCCTTTGTCATAACTATACACAAGGATTATTGCTGTTATTGTACAAGCTTGTCTTACCTTACCTGAACCTCTGAAACAAAACCAGGGAAAATTAAATAGTGAAGCTACATGGCCAATGGCAAAGAAACTAATTCCCTTTGGTTTTTGGACATTTCATTTGAACTGCCTTCGAAAAGCTCTCCCACAGGACAGGTCCATCATTTGAAATTCCTAAGGGATCTGACAAATCAAATGAATAGTTCATCTGCTAATTAGGTGGCAGCTGGCTGATCGTATTTCTTGCTGGTAGGAGAAAGTTTTTGGGTAGAAGATGGAAAAATCTTACCTGGATGAGGGAGGGGATTTTGTGGGTGTGAGTGCAAATGTCCATCTGTCTCTCCCAACCAAACTAGAACAGAACAAACCACTGACGGTGACTTTTTCTGAGGATCTTTCAAAAGCATCATTGCACTATGCCCTGTGGGGACAGCTTGCCTTGAGTTCACCTGTGTGAGCAGGAAAACTGAAAGGAAAGGTAGCAACAATAGGGATGTTAATATGTACTGAGGTCCCAGCAAGTGAGTTACATGCAGAGTATAACTGGTGGAGGGAAAGCCCTGAGGAGTTTGTATAAGGTCAATCAGTTGTGAGTCCTAGCCTCCATCCCACCTCAGTCCTAGGACAGTCATAGACCAGTGCATCTTTAATTTGACTTACTTGGTATAATTTTTACCAACCTTAGGGCTACTGTACATTTGGGTCCCTGGGTACATTGTCTTTTCTTGCCTGTGCATTATTCTAGCAGGGAATTTGGCCATTTCTGTGGAAATCACTTTCTGGGTTGGACTGGGTTCCTGTGCAGACATCTCTGCTGTCATGACTACACTAACACACAAGAGAGTCCAGGCACTGGGGTACAGCAGGCTCAAGGGCACATACTTGGTTATCAGTGGAGCGTGCACAGGTACTTGTCCCAGATATGCCCAAGCTCTGTTAATGTGCCTAAATCCTGAGCAGCACCATGCACAGACTCATGTGCAGCAACGTTTAAGTCTTAAGCATCCCTTTTGCATATGCCAGTGCAGCTCAGTGTGATCTTGCAGTAGTAACTTCAAAGGAAGGACAAAAACAGGTAATCAAATAAAGATAAAATTCTCCATGTTGTTTCCAGTGTAGTGGCCTCCACTTTGATTTGTGCTTTAGTGTTGGGGGTTTTTTTTAATATTCCAGGGACAGTCTTCTGTCTGTCTCCCACTTAGAAACATGTTCTCCGTAAGTGCTCCAGCAGAAATGATGTCTGCTGGAGTCTACAGACAGCCTGGAAAAAAAAGAAGAGCTTGCAGAAGCATGATCCACACCCTATTTCTCCCTCTCCCCACACACTCGTCACTGTATCTTCTCCCAGCGGAGCAATGCTGAAGCCTAAGATATCACTTTAAATGTCAGTCATTTAACTACTAGTTATTTTAGCAAATAAGAGTGGGACTGTCTCCCTGGGGTTGACAGAAAATTGTTAAAGGAGGGGGGGGGGAAGACAAAAAGGAAAGGAGGAGAGAGAGAGAAAAGAGCAGAAAGGACAAAGGGTAGCACCAGTCAGAAAGACTCATGATGCCAGGATCTGAGAGAGCTGAAGTCAGAGGAATGTGTCGCAGTAACATGAAAAGGCTGTTCCCCACTGAGGGTTTCGGGGGACAATAACGAACCCTTTGTATCTAAATTACCCAGTCTCATCCTCAAGGCTGCGTTCTGACTGGGGTCTCTGATTCTTCTGGTTGTCCCAGCAGCAGCTCTGCCACTGCCTGTACTTTGCTGGTCCAGTGCCAGCCTGTTGGTTTGGAAGGAGGCGGCAGAGGTAAAGGGAACCATTCTCCGAGATGGAGGGATGCTCCTGTGTTTGGGAGATGGCCAAAGAGCTGCTAATTAATGCTATGAGGAGGGCAGGAATCCTCTTTCCTTTTGACTTGTATCTTGTTCCACATCCCCTTCTCCTTTCATGTTGTTCCCAAGTCCAATTAACCTTTGGTGGAACAGAAACGGAGATGATACCTACTTATTACCTGGAACAATTGGGTCATTTTCTCTTGGAGAATCACTTTAGCTCCATGTGTTGGCAATGTAAGTTTTCTCCACATGCAGATAACATTCAGGGTGTATTAATATGCTGTCATCTGGTTGTTCTCATGAGTTGTGTTTGTTACATTCCCTGAGGCTCTGCTGGTTCTGGCATGGAGGGCTGTATGAGTTTTAAATCTGGAGTCTGTCCATGCACGACTTTAAAATTCACTTTGGAGAACATTTGAGGAAGGAAAAAGCAATTCTCAAGTCAGAAGAGCAGTGTTGGTGCTGGCAGAGAACCCCACAGAGCAGAGAATCCCTCCCAGAAAGCCTTGTTCTCATCCAAAATTAATCAGAATAGTCCTTTGGAAGTGTGTATCGCATGTGGATATCCTCAGTTACAGCAGCTAATAGTCGGACCCAGAGCTTCTAATGGCATTACTCCAAGTAACTTAGAACAGAATTGGCCCCCTGCCTAGGGATCCCAAACCTGACCACAGGCAATCACTAGGACTAGTGTGTTTTTCTGAGGATAAAGATGGAAAACCCACTGGGGAAAAAAAAACACAACACACAACCAAAAATAACAAAACCAAACCAAACCCAACCCCCTCTAAATCACTGGAAAATAGCAACTAGTTTATTATCTTTAAGATATCTCTATTTAGTTATATTTTAAAAGGCACCAAAATCATAGCTATATAGAAGATAAAGCAAATGTCTGCATTTTGTGTGAATAGTCCATTTACAATGATAAACTGTCTCCTGTTAGTATTGCATCTGCTTGTCGTTCTTAGCATGAATGAGAGAGGGTGGCGAAAGTGAATTTGTGCATGGAGTCCATGTAATATCCATTAGAAAAAACCATGCCTGACAATTAAGCAGAGCTTAATCGTCGTTTAAAGTAAGTACAAAAGGAGGAAATCAAACCTTTTGGAAAAGTGAGAGGCTTTTTTTAAAGATATGAACCAAAGCAGACTCACTACTTTGGTTCAAGGCTGTTCTGGGTAGATGAGAGCAAACTACTGCTACAATCAGACAAGAAGATATTTCGCATCATTGTCCATCAGGGTTTGGTCTTTCAGTATGCTGCTCTAATATCTTTATTTGTGGGAGAAAATAATGAGTTTTTAATGAAAGGCCCATTTACATGCTGTTGTAGAAGATCAGAGTTAAAAGGAAGCTCAAGTTGGCTCTAAAATTTGCACCTTCTTTTGAATACCGTGCATGCATGAAAAATTGGTTGAATGTAGGTGGTAATGAGTTAACCCTTACCCCTTCATGCAATTTTATCCATCAGGTTTGAGCATGCAGGCATATTTGTAGAGAAATATCTGAAAATCCCATGCTGAGTAATACAAATGCCAAGTGATGAAAGTCCTTTTTTGGTGGTTTTACTAGGCATTAGCTGTAGAGGAGGCACCTCTTTTGAAGATAACATAGGAACAGAAAAGCCATTACACTGGGCCCAACCAAAGATCAAGCTACCCAGCGTGCTGTCTCTGAGGATTGGGCGTAGCAGACGCTTAAGGGAAGAGTATAAAAGATACCACCTCCTGGTTTGATGCTATTGATAATGTAAAGTTTCCTCTGCTAGAGTTTATACCCAGAGTATCTTGTTTAACAGCTGGCAGTGGAGCGACCCCCTGAATATTTGTGATCTCGATTTTCATTTATACTGAGGCTCGTCTGGCACAGAGTTCCAAGACTTAGTGCTATACCACTTGGGAAAATACCTCTTTTGTTTTCAACCCACTGTCTGATCACTTCTGTGTGTTCCCCTGAATCTTGCCTTATGACAAATAAGGAACATGGATTTCTTATTCACCTTTCTGAACCGTTCCTGATTTTATGGGTCTCTGTCAACGCCCTGGCAGTCACCTCTTTTTTTAGGCTGTAGAGTCCTAGGCTCCTTAGTGTCTGTATGCCTCAAGTCATCTGTGACCCTGAACGTTGTTTTAACCTTTTTGATGCCTTTTCACATTCTACAGTATCCACTGGGACATGAGCAAGGGTTTTATCTGCTCTTTTGCCCTTTCATGGGATGGAAATTCTCTATCCTTATGCCTTGTGGGGCTTGCTGTGTGCTGCTTGCTTGTGGTCCTAATTTTGATTAGTGCACAATTTGTAGCTCCAAGATCTGGTCAAATGGGTATGTAAATGGAGACAGATGCCTCTTGTGGCACCTGTAATGGACTGTTTCAGCCATTAGATCTGGAGAAATAATTTTTCCAAGGCCTCCTTCTCTCCAGGGGGAGAACCGTTGCATTATTCATGGCCACTATTTCCACTGTAAACTCTTGTCTCATGATTACAGCCTGTCACACTTCCTCCCTCAGCTCCCTCCTCGTTCCTTTGCAAAGCTAAAGGTGTGTCTCTTTGAAGTCCTCAGGGAGGAAGTATTCTGTCATGACAAGAACATGGAGCACCAACAAACTCTCAAATGTGATGAACGAGGCAGTATCCCCTTTCTGCATACGTATTTCATCCCATCAGCAACGGAGCTGATTTTAGTTGCACGTTAAAAAAAAAAAGAGAAGTACATCCACCCATCTCCACTCACTGGTAGCCAAAGGGAGCAATTTGGTAGGTAGTTTGAATACCTTGTGTCACAATAGTCTATCGCTTCAAATTTTATGCCATAGGGGAGTAATTCAGATAGCCTGGAGCAACTTCATCCTGGATGTTACAAGAATAAGAACTTTGTGAGTCTCCTTAGATTGCCTTAGCCCCTTGCATGATTTCTTAGTAAGCAATTGTTTTAGAAAATAGTAGGAACGGCAAAATATGCCCCTAATGGGAAAGCATTATATTTTCCATGTCTTTGTTATACACAACTTCCATGTGTACTTAAATGAGCCATCAGCATAGAGCCAAAAGATAGTATGTAGAAAAATAAGTGTTTGGGGAGTATCTGATAAATAAAAATAAGAATAATTTGGAAGATCTGACCTTGCAAATATTTAAGCACAAAACTGTTTTCATAACCTCGGTCAAGCCATTTCTGTACCAGGGACTGTGGGATGTGAGGTACAAGACCATCTTTTTTTCTTTTCTCAGCTCTGTCCCTGCTTTAATAATGAGACAAATTGAGACATTAATATATAGAGAAAGCAGTATTATGGGAATGAGAAGGGATCGAGAACTAATTTTCCATTTCTATAATGATTTTTATTCTGACATTTCCAGAAACATATGGCCCCATGTTCTGCGAGCGGTTTGCTAGGATGTGCTGTCCCTCTGCCTGGCTTCCCAGAACACGCAGTCCCCCCCACGCACGCTCACACCGACGTGCGATGACGCCCAGTGTTGCACTTCAGTCTGTCGGCAGCGGGAAGCAGGATCTGTGCATCCCATCTTCTCTGGGTGCCTCTGAAATTCCGTCCCTGTTGCTTCAGGAACAGGCGCTTATGGAGACACGCCTCCGTGTGGTTTAAACTATCTGCTTTAGAGGAGGCAGATTAAGTAGCCAGCACCCCCAGTTCATGGTTTCGAACACCCTGTGAACACCTTGAGTTCAAGCCAGAGCTCAGGTACCCAAAAAACTGTTCCTCTGGTGTGGTGGGCAGCTCTGCAGCCTGCACAGGGCTATGAGCTGCCAGCGCTGCTGCTGCTAGCAGGCTGGGAATTTGAAGAGATTTCAGGGAAATCCTTCTTTTTCCATTTTCCCTCATTTGCAGTGTGTCACATAGGGCTGCGTAGCTGAAAGGATGGTAAGGGCAGGGGTTTTTAGGTCCTTCACTGGTCTGAGCAGGCAGAACTGCAGATTCCGTGTGACACTTGTGGCAGAGAGGGTGAAAAGCAGCGGCAGATCCTGCGGCGGGAGCCCTGTTGCTAAGGAGAGCCCTGTGCAAGACAGGAGAGAGAAGTCTCCAAAACGTACGCAGATATCCTGGGTTTCCCCATGAGTGGCTCTATCTGCACAGAGCTGCTATGCCCAGCCAATACAGACAAAGGGGGTTGCAGTCAAATTTTAGGGTCCGAGTACCTACATCACCTGGGCGTTGTGTGGCTCTCCTGGATTGCATGTCAGCTTTTTTAGTCCAAAGACTATGAAATATATGTGAAAATACATCTATGAAAAGCCTGAGAAGAATCCAACCCACTTCAATGTTGATTGTCCCAAGGACACTCTCATACAGCAGCAACCACCGCCCTTTGTGTATTCCTTTTCCTGTCCAGACTATTTTTTTCAGGAAAAGGTGGTGTGGGAGTCAGAGCTGAAGGAGGATCATGTGAAGCTTGAGGGAATCACAGGGCAGGTGATGGTGAGGAAGAAACATCACCTGCACGTGTCACCAGTGGCATCAGGAGCAGGGTACCTTCATCAGAGCAGAGGATGCCATGGACCAAGCTCTGCTGCGGTGCAGCAGACGCAGGGACGCCTGCAGGCACCACGACGCTGTGTCGGCAAGGGCTGCGTCTGAAATCAAAGCGTTATTTTCAGTCTGCGGGGCTGTGACTGCCAAACAGACAGCTCCTGACCTCCCAGCAGGCGTCCCCGGGGAGAGCAGTTTGCAAGCACAGCAGCTACCTGAGGCTGCATTTGCTGTGACACCGTTTCCTCAAAATCCCCCTCCCCAGCCCCAGCAGGGGCACTTCCAGGAACGATCTCTCCATCTCCCGCATGCGGAACCAGAAAACCCATTTTGTTTGTGGATCCCTGAAGATTGGATGGGAGTATCCAACTTCACTGCATAACTCTGCTAATGAAGCTGCCTAGAGTAATTAAACTAGAGCAATATCTGTTGTGATATTTAGAAAAAGACATGCTGGGGATAATTATGCCGCTCTGCTCTCTCTGCCTCTCCCTCCATGCACCGACCCATGCAGAGCACCATCGGCAGGGTAATAACAGCTTCGTAGTTGTACCTCTCGTGCTAAAGAGAGCCCATGCGAAGGCTCAGTCTCACCTTGCCACAGTCGGGTCCCCGCGGACACCGAGATGAGCTGTGAAACTCGGTCTCGGCACCAGGGAGATCTGGGGGTGGCTGTCGCTGCTTACCAGCACCAGGGAAGTGGTGGTGGGCTTCAGAAAGTGCTTTCATGCACGCAGGTCTGTGCCCCTGGGTTTATCCATGATGCAAGGTGCAGAAGTGAACGGTCTGGGAGCAAACTGCCCTGGCACGTGAGGAGCAGTGGTAACTCAAGACATGTTTCGCTGTGTGAATGTGGCTCTGCCTCACTAAGCTGAGACACTGTAAAATGCTGCAGTCAGGACACGGCACTGGGAACGGGCTGAAATAGCTTATCAGTGTCTCCACCATGCCACGCGACGCGGGCTGGGGTGACCTGTACTGTGCCAGCTTGTTGCTCCCAGCCCCAGTCTGGTCCCTGAGGATTTTGCCTTCTCTTCCCAACTCCAAGAAAGTTTATTTTGAGACTGGGAACCTTAAAGGCATTCATCTACCACCTCGCTGCCAACAGTGCTCTTTTGCTCATCATCTGACATATCCTGCCTGCTGTTATCTCCATTATAAAATCATGGAAGGGGTTATGTGACATAAAATCATCTTGGGTGAGTTTTGATCTCATTTACACCTCTGTGAATCAGAAGTGGCTTTTTGGTTGTGATCTTTTTCTGCCAGTTTTACAAAAGGGGAGATGACATGGAGCTCCTCTGAGTTGTCAGGAAAAAAGTAGGAGTTTCGTGTTAGAGTAGAAAAAAAAGGACTGAAAAGAATGAAAAAGGATTATATAAACAGGGCACTTCTCTTCCCCATAAAGGCTCCCGTTTGGCATCCCATCCTTTAAGAGTGGTCTCTTGCATTCCTGGCTCCACGTTGTGGTTCAGGTCAGTAACAAATGGCACCAGATTAATTGATTCACAGTCACAGAAAGGAAGGTGCTGATATCTTTTTTCTCCCTAACTTCCTTCAGAAACCATTTCTTCAGAGTCTTGAGAATGCAACATTGTAAGGATTTTTTTTTTTTCTTTTATTCTGTTTTCTGGATATTTTAATCCAAATAAAGCTTGAGTACTTAAGAAAGCAAAAGCAAATGAAAAAGAATGAAACTGTAGATTTTTTTCATTTTTTTTTTTTTTTCCCCCTCAACTCCACAAAGACAATACAGAAACCCCCTCAAATTTATGGTTGATGGTTCTCGGGGAACTGACGAAGAAATTGTCTCTGGATACTGATGTCCATTTATAGGAGCAAGTAATAGAATCTGGTAGGATAACCCAAGCCCATTAATTTAGGAAATCCTGCACTTCAGTCCAATATATCATGATATTTAGCGTGGTTCAGCAACAGTGTTTTGTGCCTGAGTCTGGGCAGTGCACTTCAACAAAGACAGGGACTGCTTGGAGAAAGCCCTGCAGGGACTCCAGTATGTCCCAAGCCCTAGAACACATGGCAGAGAAGAGAAAGGGAATGAACTGGGTTTTAGTCTGGAACATGGAAATGTAACTGTAGTTTTCAAATCTTCGGGCACAACTTGCAGAAAGAAAATGAATAAGTTGTCCTGTCTATCCACTGTGACTTCACAGATGGTGGGAGCTGGACATTGGGAGGTCTGTCTGGTAGCTTGGCTTGGGGATGGACTGAATGAGGTAGTGGGGAATGGAGAGCTTGTGGAACAGGCTGGAGGGATGTCTGCCAGCGATGCTTTGGGTAGACGTAAGCCAGGTCCATCAATGGCTGGTACAACCTCCTGAGGCCCCTCCTGGCCCTCATCTCTCTGTTTTTGTGAAAAGACAGGAGGGCTATTTCATGCCACACCAGCAGAAATCTTGCTGGGGGAGAATCTTGACTTGGCAGCTGCAGGAATCGTTAAGGTCTGCATTACCAAGGCGTCTTCCAGGCAAAGTGATTTCCTTCATGGGGCTGTATTACAGCTCAGTGATTACATAAATAACCATGTTTTCTTTTCAAGACAGGAAGTAATGGCCCCTGAAGGTGCTGTGCAGCTGTATAACCTCTACAAGCTCTCGTAGTCCTTCAGAGACTCTTGATTTTTTTCCCCACTGCCCCCCTGACTC
Source organism: Phaethon lepturus (assembly GCF_000687285.1). NCBI lineage: Eukaryota > Metazoa > Chordata > Aves > Phaethontiformes > Phaethontidae > Phaethon > Phaethon lepturus. The sequence goes on along the minus strand of NW_010515345.1, from coordinate 111,210 downwards.
ACTTCTTTTTAATGATATTTACAGCATTTAATAACTAACTCCAAATTGCCTTGATAAACCACTGTCTTGCTGCATGTGGCTAAATTGAGTCTCTTTGTTGGTCTGTGTGGATTATCCTCTTTCCAGAGCCAGTGGAGACAGTGTGCTTCAGTGCACAATGTATCCCATCTTTTGAAATTCATGAAGGGTTTTTCTTTACCTGCTGGGTTTCATTTCTCTAGGCCAGGTGCTGTCAAAAACTGAACTCTGCTGGCCCATACATCTTCTCTATGAAAAAAAAAAATATGGAGAGAATTCATCCAGCAGGTGTAAGCAACACATGGATCACAACCTTTACCCCTCACTGTGCATCCAGATGCACATGTGGTTAACTTTCACCAGCCAAACAGGCTGACCTTACAACGCAGGCAGGGGTGAGATGTTGAAAACCAACAACAGCTTACTGCTGAGGCAGGACTCGGGCGATAGGATGAGTTCACAGGGATGGATGTGGTGGAGGAGCCTTTTGCAACTACTGCAGCCATTCTCTATTCTGCCTGGCACTGCTGCCTGAAAGCATTCAATTAATAACTATCAGGTTCCCAAAACCATAAGCTTGTTGTACAAGTCATGTATTTTTAATACTATATTGAATTTGAGGCTTCTTTTTATTAATATTCCCTTTTTTAGCATTGAAAATTCTTATTTTTAGATATTTTTTCCCTCTGAAGTTGAAGGTCTCTATCTTACTGAAAGAGAAAAAAGATAATATGACTCGTAATCAAATAACTCCAGGAGCTGGGACTTTATGGACCTCACTCACCCTTGTAGGCCCTGTGCAGAGAGTACAAGAGTTAGTAGGACTGATTTGGTGATGAAACCCCGTGCGTTAATTTTCAGTGAGAAAAATCCCTGAGTGACATTGCAGCTGGTTTATGTAAAGCTCTTTGTCTCAGTTCTTACTGCTGTGAATTTGGGCCAGCACTTAGAGCAGAGATGGAGGGGCTAAATCATTGGAGACATTCTGTTTCTGTGTAAATGATTTTATGGCCATCACAACGTCTCCTGCAGTTGCTGTAACACCATTTCAGGCACAAATCCCACTTAGAGCGAAGTTGACAGATGCTGAATCATGTAAATGAGACAGCAGCCTATGAGATCCCAAACGCCACGATTTGGGGACCTCTGTCTTGAAGGGGGCTGCAAAATTACTGTTCTCAAACACACAGACAGTGGATGCAACATCTCATTAAGTTCAGTCTTAATCTCTCTCTCTTGCTGCCAAGTCATTCTCCCTTTAATTAATATTTCATCCTGTTGATGCAACTTGTCCACTTATTTTCCCAGTTGTTTGCAGTGCGGATTTCCCCAATTGTTTCCTCAGGGCACTTGCAAAATCAAGTTCTCACATCTGAGGAGTTCCTTGCAGCTCAGTTATTGAAATTTCTTTCTGAAAAATGTATACACTTTTAATTAAAAAAAAATTACCCAGCAAAAACAGCCTGGAGGTGGTTTGAAAACAAAAAGAATGTTTTGTCAAAAAATGAAGAAAAAAAAAAAGCCCCAAACCCCAAGTGGATTAGCAGTTACAGCATTGTATGTCCAGAAACGATTTGAAACCTTTCCCCAGTGATGGATAATGGGGAGGAACAGGGGACTGAACCATGTCACCATATAAAAATGTCAGAACCTGAAACCACAGGAGATGTTGGCTGCTGGAGGTTCTTCCCTAACTGTGCTGCAGCAGAGAGCGCAGCATCCTCCTCCTACCCTCGGGCAGGCTGAGTTTGAGAAGGGATTATTCCTTGGGCAGGCCAGCAGAAAGCCGTGGTATTGCCTCTGCTCTGCATTAAGCTGGAGCATGGACCTGTATTGGTTCAGATCCTGCAGTTTACAGGAAATTAATCCTGAGCTGAAGTGGGGAACTCTGATGGTGCCCTGAGGGTCGTGTTTCTGGTTTCCTCCTAACTGGTGCAAGACAGAGCTTTCTCCCAGGTTAATCTACAGCCTGAAAAAGGCAAGCCTGCAGATCTGTGCTTTTTAAAGCCACAGTGAGGAATTCCTTATACCTGTAATTGCAGGGGTGAGTAATTGCAGCGATACCTGTGCAAGAAACCCAGTGTGAATGCAACATGATGCACTTTGGGGGTTGCTTACACAAAGCTTTTGCCAAAGGGATCTATGTGGAAGTGTAGGTGTGTGGAATTTGGGGCAACTGCAGTCTGTGCCTTACTGGTGCTGAGCCCCCCCCGCTCCCCTGCTGCAGTGGCCCCCGTGGCACCGGGCAGTCCTGTTGAGCAAGGACCATTCTGCAGAGTCTCTGTGCCACCAGCAGTGACTCGACTGCTTTTTCTTTTGGTGCTGTGCTTCTTGCAAAGCTCTAGGTGTGACTGCAGGAGCAGGCTGTAGATGTGTGTGTTATGGTGATGTGTGATGTGTCCCTAACCTGGACTCTGCATTCACAGGGATGGCAAGAAGCTGCCTGTAGCACGGGGGGATGCAGTGACCCAGCTGTGAGGGCAGGCTGGGCTGGCAATGGACAGCAGGACCCTCTTGGGACAGACAGAGTCCCCATGGGCAGAGCTGCTGTGGGATTTGATGGGGTACCAGGTGGAGGATGCCCTGTGCAGGGCTACCCTCGCTTCGTCTGTGCTTCGCTGAGGCATGGCAGCCTCCTGGCCAAATGAGAAACGCACCGTGGGCTAAGCGTGAGGCAGATGCGTCATCGTCCTTTCTGCACATACCAGATTGCTTCACAGTTCACACAAGAGACTAGTGGTTCCTCCTACCCTCTCAGCTGTCATGCAAGAGGCTGAGAGGGCCCAGCCTGGCCTCTGTGACCCAGCTGTGACCTCATTTCTGTCCTTACTACCACCTTTTTCCTGAATGAGCCTGTTGGCCGGGTTACTGATGGGACCAAATTTACACAGAATAATCAGGGCTAGCAGGTGGTGAACCTCAGCTGTTCATGGGAATCAATGAGGTTTCTTCCCACCACGTTGTATTTTTGTACTTGGGGGGATAAGATCCTCCTAGGAAAACTGTGGCACTGCTAATTCCAATGCTGGTGTCAGCTAGGGGCTCAGCTGAGACCACCACCTTGCTCCACAGAGACCTCTGGCAGGTAGGACGGTTGTGAGCAACCACCCTACGAGCAAGTGGCTCTGGATGTGAGACAGTAGGTATGCCCAGGGACATCAAGCAGCACCGGGCACTCAACCGGGCACGGCATGGAGGAGATGCAATCCTGCTCTAGGAGTAGGCGCTGTGCAAAGTCGGGGGGCCTGTCTCAGAGGCAAGGAGTTCTGGTTTGGGCAAGGGCTTCTCGTATAGAGAACATTTTGCTAACATTTACTTTGGGTTTGCTAAGAAACTGGAAAAGGAGGCAATGCTGATAGTGAGAGAGAGAAGAATAGCGGCTATTTAGAGCTGGTAGATAGCAATGAGGAGCCGGGGTCTCCTTCTGCATGGTTTATTCACTGTGGAGTTATTCCAGGAGTTTCTGTACTCAGCCAATGAGTCCTCTGAGTAGCACGAATGCTCTCCAGTTTATGGGTGTTGGGAAAGGCAAAAAGTTCACTGAGTGTGATGATCATGTACTAACACAAAATGTTCCCCCAGCAGAGCACTGGTAGTTCTGTCATACCTCTTTCCTTCCCCACAGATGAATCGCAGTCCTGAGGGCCACTCAGCCTTTCACTGGAGGTACAAAGGTGGCCACTGTGCAGCTCACTAGCTCTACACTTTAATTCATGAGAAAACATATGAGGAATTATTTCCTTCTGCCACTGGCTGCTTGGAAGCAGGATTGGTATTTTGAGTATTTTTTGGAGGAAGAGTTTAATATGTTGTAGAAGAAAAGTTCATGAGAGGGTAGTGAAGGAATAGCAGCAGTAGGAGTTTGAATGTGAGCATGTTCAAAGTGGGAAAGAGGCACACCATGAACCCCACTCCTCCTCCTGTCCTCCCTGCTGAGGATCAGAGAAAGCAAGAGATGGAAAGAAAAGTGGTGAGGTGGAAAGTGAGGGTGGAGGGGTTGAGGGAGAGCATTGATTGGCAGGTCCTTTCTTGATGAGTTTGTTTCTAAAGAGAAATAATATAAGTAGAGGGCAGACCATGCCCAGAGAGGGGGTAAAAGGAGATGCTGTCCACTGTCCCTGGGTTTCCTCTCATGTCACATCTCCTGACTTTGCAGCGTGAGATGCAGGATTTTGTGCCCAGAGAAAATCGTGGCTGATCATAATTTGTAGGGAACCCCTCATGTTTTCTCTTCTCTGCCAGCCTCTCCCTTGAAATGTAAATAAATAGAGTTGGAGACACACATAATGAGGCCCAGGCGTAAGGGACTAAAAATCCAACATCATGTTTTTTTTGGCTGAATTTCTGAAAGAAAAAAAAAAAAATACAAGGCTAGATGAGGAATGATATAAAAAGAAATCAGACCTGTAGTTCACCAAATAGGAAAGCTCAGAGCTGCTGTAGAGGAGCAGTGGTATGTAAACTGATAAACGCAAACGGTGTACGCTTCCTACAGAAACCTCCTTCTACCTCTGTTTTGAAAGCAGATTGCTACGGACACCTGAGCAAAGCCTGCTTTGAAACTTTGTGCTGCAAACACTGATGAACTCCATGGTCAGTGGTCAGGAAAATTTTCATCAGTCATTGCAGAGCCTTTCTGAGCTCCGTTTCTTTCCAGCTAGCTGCTGACCCAACATCCAACAGGACAACACAGAAACACTGTGGCTAAAACAGCCATTGCACGTTAGCTACAGACTACACCTGCCGAGGGAGGAAGGCAGGCTAAAAAAGCTGTTTTCTAGGGACAAGATCTCTGAGAAAGCAGCCAGTGGGATGGTTCTTCTCCTGATGTCCTGGTCTTTGAAGTAGTACCTCATTTCACATGTTAGGAGCCAAGTGAATGCTTCTCTTTGCAACAGCACGTGCTGGACTGGAGTTGCAATTCCGAGGATGTATCTGCTGAACGGCAGCAGAATGGCTGTAGTCACCAACTGGGAGTTAGAACTAACCACTCGGGAAGAGGATCAAAGTAAAATCTTTTTTGCATCATGTTTCCTCACAAAGATTGTTCCTCTTACACTTGGTACCACTTCTCTCTAGAGCATCCCTTTTGATGTTGCATGCAGCATCATACTAACAGGAGTACAGATGGGCTTTCCTGCTAGTCAAGCTTGTCATTGAATATGTTGTATTTCAAGATATACAAAAAAGGCCGTCCCCTCTCTTTAAACACCTGTGTGCGTTTCTGTAGGTATCATTGCTGCTCCCAGGCCTCCTGGGCTGAGCAGTCCTGCAGCGATCATCTCGGCTCCCTGCGGATGCCCTGATCAGACAAGCACAGAGAATAGACGTTTGATTTCCATCGGTTTGCTGCAGTGCAGTTAGCTCCACGGCACAGCGCTGGCGCCTCTGCCTGGGAAGCAGGCAGGGAACCACTTAGCTACTCCATGGCAAAGTCAGCTCCAGCTCTGCTGTGCCCTCCTCCCCTTGGCACTCCGCTCCGAGGCACGGGAATCCCGTCTAACCATACTCAATTAGAGATGTCTTTTGGGCACCGACCAGCTGACATCGAGGAAAGCACTGTTGCAAATCAGTGTGATGGCACAGAAGCCCCTGCTTGTTAGGAAAGAAAGAAATCTGAAACAATCCATGTTTCACAAAAGGGAAGCCCCCAGAAGCTATTTACGCATTTCAGGGAAGGGCACGTGTGAACCTGTAATGCTGCTGTAATGGGGGCGGAGGGGCTGTGTCACAGCGTTTGCCAGAGAAACGCAAGTGACGATTGTGTCTTTGAACGTGTTACCCACTGGTCCTGAGTGTCTGCTCCCGATTTGTTCAGTTTGACCAACAAAATACCTGAGCACCTCCTCACCTTTCACGTCACTCAGAGGTGACGTGGGTATTGCTGCTGCCTGCACCAGCCCTGCTAATGGGAGCCCAGCGTCACGCTGGGAGCAAGCTGCTAGCTACACCCTGGGGTGCAGGGGAGTCTTGGGTGCCTCCCAACGCACAGAGCGTGTCCGGGGGAGCCCGGGGCTGTCTTGCGCTTCCCTGCAGCCCTGGATGGGCTCTCCGCCCACGGGTACTGCAAAGGAAGGGCAGACTGAAAATGTTGCGCACCCAGCTAGCGACTTCTCAATCCTAACTCACGTTAAACGGTAAACATGTATTTTGCTGCATTGCTGGACAGGGTTAATATTGAGTCTCTATGTGTGTGTGGGCAGAGGGATGAATGGCAGTCATTTTCTGCAGAGCATTTGGGTAATTGCTCTGCCTTACTTTTGGCTTTTTTAGAATTGTTTGCAAAAACTTGAAGAGAAAAAAAGAAAATGCAGATGGAGGCAGTCACTCGGGAGAGACTGCTGCAGTCAGGAGACTGCGTGTGGCCCCACAGACCCGCTTGGGACCTCCTCCCTGGCACCGTGGTCCAGCAGCAGTGTACAAACAAAACTTCTGCTGCCATGTGTATTTAATTCATTGGTTTCCCGGTTCACACCCGCAACCGGTAGTCGGTCTTCAGAGCAACGAAGTGTGTCTTTGCCCTTTGCATGGGAGTAGAGGACCTGTCTGGATTCTGGGAATGATTTTCACCACCAAAACCACATGGGTTAAGTTTGGCCCCAAGACAACTGTAGTTACATCCCTTGGTGCATTTGCCCATTCTGCCCGTTTAAAAATTGAGGTTATTAAACTGTCCTGTGCGATGCTGCTGGGGTGACGAGTACTCGTGAGCAGCAAAACTGACACTGAATTCAGGGTTGAAGAGAACAGATGTGACTTTTTATATAGTCTTCTGGATCCTTTTAGTAGAGAACGATAAATGTGGTTATTAATTACATCAATAAGGAGACTAACACCAGGTACGTTCCCTGGTGTTTCACAGCTTGCAGAGCTGGAACAAATCCTCCATGCCAACAGTCTCCAGTGGATTTGAACATGAGCTTAGAAGCCAGGAACACCTGGTTCTTTCATCAGCTTTGATACAGACTCATTGTGTGACATCCAAAAAGTCCCTTGAAGTTTGTTTTTGGGAGGTACTGAGCAATCACTGCTGCTCAGCACATCTGAAACCAGCCCAGTCTGGCCCTCTGCAAAGCACAGCCAAGAGCTCCTTTGAGCTCGCTGAATGAAAGGCATGTTGTGAATGCAAAGTTTATTATACCTCTACCGTGTAACGGCATGTGGACTCGGAACATCGTAAACACTGCAGATATTCCAAAGACACAGAATCTTATCTGTAGTAAACACATTCAGAAGCTCCTCACTGAATTACTCTAAGCCTCTGATGTCCCTCTGCAGATTTTGGTTGAGTTTTGGCCCTTGAAGGTATTTGTCGACTGCTGCCATATTCTTCTACTGAATATCTGCCAGATCCATCAGTCCCAGGCCCTTCTGTTACCAACGCAGCAGATGCACTTAAAGTTACGAAGCCCAGAGTAAGCAAAACTAAAGTGTTTAATCTATTATTAATCAGTCAGTTGCAGAAATGATAGGGCTCTGGGGGACCTCAGAAAGACATCAATATTTATGGCCTCGTTAGCAAATGCCACTTTTTTTTTTTAAAGAGATGACAGGATTATGAAGGATGTTTATGTTTCAAGTCATTCCATAAAGAGGCAGTGTCATGTTTTGGGACAGGAGGATTCAGAACAAGGTATTTAATATTTTTCACAAAGTTTCGAGACTTCCACTGTACTTCTGTTCTTCTTGGTCTTGCATTCAAGCTTCCACCTTCTCTAGAAGCAGTGACCCAAGCTGAGATCAGAGAGCCCCAGTCACTCCGAGCTATCATCTCGGGAACTTTAAAAAACGAAGAGATAAAATCTCCCTAATTTCATTTGCCAAGACAGATTATATAAATTCCATAAAAGAGAAGCAATGAAATATTATTTCAGTTCCAAAAGAGCTCCACCCATTTCAGGCAATTTTTTTCTGGATTAAGTGAGACTAAAGAACTCATCCTGCAATGCTTGTGCTTCACAGTGTTTTACAGTTCTTGCCTGAGTTTGTTCCTTGACATTTTCTGCACCCACCCTAGTGATGCCAATTTTAATACGACTGTTATCCCTGGTACACAACCTTCTTAGCTTGAGTAGTCTTTACCTTCATGTGCTCCTGAATTGTTTTTTTCACACATGGTGTTTTGCTTTTGTTTTTTTTTAAACAACTTTTCTTCTCCTAACATTTTTATGAAACCATTTTAATGGATACTTTTATATCCCCTTTAGTTGTCTTTTCAGTTTCTGAATTTTTGCCAAAGATCTCTTCCCTGGAGTAGAATAATAATCTCTCTCATCTTAATATCACTTCAATGCCACCATCATTGAAGCAACCTCTTGGTTGAACGTTATTGTTTTCTGTTTCATGCGGGAGATGTTGAGGAAGAGAGCACTGGAGCAGAGAGATTAAAACCCAGAGGGGGGAATGAGAGGATAAATTAATTAAATCAGAGAATAGCACTGTGAGAAACCACGTGGTTCACGAAAGGAACAAAGAAAAGAGGAAGGGAGAGGACGTTTCAAAGGAAAGAAACAGTGACCAACCCCCAGCCAATGTAGAGTTGCCTTCAGATCACTGATCTCATCACTTATCCCTTCTCGCACTTGTACTTCCCTTGCTGTCTCTTGATCTGGTCACTGGTTTTCCCTCCTTCATACCCAGCACAGGGTTTTCTAAACAGGAAAATAAAGTATACTGCACATTAATTCACCTTCTAATAAATGAGCAAACACAAAACCCACCAACTTGGGCCTTAGTCCAGCAGCACAAAGCCATTAGGGATCCATGGAGGATCTCTCCCTGTGCAATTTGGTGGCAGAAAGCCTTGTGGCATCTCCAATTTGTTTTACAGAATCTGGCAGCTTTTCAAGAGTTCTCCACACCAGGCATTCCGCTTTAATCCCTCTGTCCAAGGAGCTTGAAACTTTGTTTTCTTTGTACACATATCATGACCCTGGCTGGTTCATTGTGTTTTGTGTGCTAGGAAATGAGATGTGAAATCCCTCACCTCTGCCCTCCGCCAGGTTTGAGGAGGTGTTGCATGGGTGCCTCCCCCACCATACGAAGAGGGAGTTGTCCTCTCTCAGTTGGGTGTCCTCTCTCAGTTGGGTGCTAGCCTCTCCTGAGGGTTGAGAGACCCCTCTGGAAAGGTGTGTATGAGTGGTGGGTTGTCATGAGGTAGAACTGAGCCAGACTCCAGGAATGGACCTGCTCTTTCCAAACCCAGGCTGAGCTCGCTGTTTGAACAGCTCATAATCTCAGAGCTCTGAATCTACATCTGCAGTGGAAAAGAAAAGGCTCAAGTGTGTTTTTCTGGGCTGAGCCCTGTGAGGTGTGTAGTATTTGCCCACTGTACCGACGGCTACACTGGCGTGAAACAGCCAAGCTGTGTTTAGGCAAAGCCAGGCCTGGAGCAGGAGCTGAAGAGGTCTGTGCTGCCTGTGCAAGCGCTTGCCCTGCAATACCATGTGCTGTATACTTTGGAAACATCACCTGTGGCATTTATGAACCTTTTTTTTCACTTTAGTTTGAAAGTACTCAGGACTTTCCTTAGTTTTTCTCCATCCTTTAATTTGATTTGGGTTTTTTGATTTTGTCACAGAGTTTTGTGCTCGCTGCGCTGCATTGTGGCTGATGCCAATGCACCACGTCTCCCTCAACACTGTTTTTTCCCCATTGCTGCACCCCAAACCATTGCAGATCATTACAGATTTCTGTCTAGAGGTGGTTGAAAGCTTGTGGAAAATTTTCTCATTCAAAATAGGTCTTTGCCATAAAAGATTTTTCCCCCTCAAGGAAATAGTAGTTTCAATAAATGTTTACTATCATTTTGACATTGCAAATCTGAAATAAAAGGTAAACGTGGAGATTTTCTATGTATGCTCACACTTTTTGCCAGTTTGCCACTTACCTCCCACCTACCAGTTGGAAAACAGGAAAAAAACCCCAGCATGTGATGCCAATCTCCACCTATTTTCATATTTCTATTTTTCCATCTTCTCTCTGCAGAGCGAAAACTACTAAAAATCTACAACTAAAGAAACAAAAATATTTTTATCAATTTCCCTGACCAAAAGGAAACTTACAGGCTATTTGAAAGAGCACAATACTAATTATTCTTGTTTCATTTTGATATTTCTATCTGGGAAAAAAAAAATCTAATGCTTTTTTTTTGGTGTGACTTTTTAAGAGGAGAAAGTAAATTGGTAGCTCTATTTGCCAGATTTTCCTTGTGTGTTCTCTCCTGATGATTGTGGCTATAAAAAACAAGAGACTGATTTGCAATTTAAAAAAACGTAGGTGAACTTCCGAAAGAGACGACTTCCGAAGTGTGAAGGGGGAGCATCTTCCCGCCCTCACTCTCTCCTTTCCCCTTCGCTCCGTGTGAAGCTGCTCCTCGCAGCTCCGCCGTGGGCTTTGTGCACCTCCAGTCCCCTCCGGCCCCTGCAACCCTCTCCGCCTGGTGGGTGCTTGGTTGCCCTCACACCACACTTTAATAAATGGCACCCACTCTTGAGTAACTGCTGTCTCTGTTTACCTCGAGTTTTTTAAAAGTCATTGACTTCAGCGTAAGCAGAGTTTACTCAGTCCCGTGGGGCAGAGCCCCATGTTTGATGATGGGAGGTGTATAGAAACTTTCAAACGTCTTGGTTTTTTTCTACCCCTTTCAAAAGAGATTGTTTCATCTTTATGCAAATGATATGGACCTTTATAGCTGTTTCAGCCAACAAGCCCTTCATCTGCCTTACCCAGATACAGGGGAGGAAAGCATCAGGCTCACCTGCTCCTGGGAGGATAATGGCTCGTGCAGCAGCACTTGCAGTCCACTAAATATTCATTTCCCTGTGGTTTTTTGCACCCATATTACAGATACGTAATTCCTATCAGACATGTCAGGTGTTCGGCGTCTCTGGAGACAGCCGAAGAGTGGAGGCGGGAGACTCCGGGAATGTAAATGTGAGCGGTTCCTGCGTGCCACAGCCATCAAAATAGATCCCTGGGGCTGCGCCTGCCCTTCCCGCACGGAGCGGGGAGCTCTCTGCTCCCTCTCATCGCTTGCAGAGCCATGAATGTCACGGTCAAAAAGCAAAGGGCCAGGATGGTTTTGTTGCCACGCCTGCTAGCGAGTCAAGGCAGAGAACTGGGAGGTGCTGGGTGGATCTAAGGTCGTTGTGTGAGACCACCTCTCCGAGGCACAAAGGGAAGGGTTCTGTTTTCTCACCCCCTGCTACAGATGGGGAGACAAAGCCAAGGAACAAAGTGCTTTTGCACTATTGACCTCTTGTGATAGAAATAGTGTGCTGGTGTGCCAGGGCACGACGAGCCCGAACCGCACAGCGCGCGCGGGAAGGGACCTCAGGGTCACCGACACCAGGTCGTGCTCGCAGACAAAAATGATGCTGTAGATGAAGCCAGCTCTTTGCTCCAGTGCTCCCTCTGGAAAGCGATACCCAAGCTGCTCTCTTCCCACAGTTACAAATCTTCCTGTGGTTCACAGCCTGCATTTATTCATGACTAGTTTAGTCTGACTTGTTCTCGTGCCAGTGTTGTCCTTCAGCATCAATAGATCTTCTCTAGTGTTTACCCCTGTGTTGTTTTTATAGACAGCAACCCATCCTCTCTCAGCCTTCGCTTCCTTGCACTAAATATGCCAGACCTTTTAAATGTCTCTTCATGAGACAAGCTCGCCATTTTCTAGGATAGTTGCCCAAATACCCAAGGTTTTACCCCCAAATACCTCATCTACATTAGTTTGTCTGCCTTTAGAAAAATGCTGGTTTTACTGCACCGATGGCAGATTCACATGCATGTGAACTTAGCGGAAAATGCCTGCTTCAGGAAGGGGGATAACGGTGTGTGTGACACGCGAAAAAGTTCCCGTGCGTGTGAAACATGTTGTGGGATGCTGCGTGTGGCTGTGCATGCGTGTGGAGGGATGCTGTCAGCGGGATCATGTGTGTGAGGCTCTGAAAAGGATTACTCAGTGTGCGAGGAGGCGTTGTAAGAAGGATTTTGAGGTACGTGACACTGAGAAGGATTAGTCTCTGTGTAAAAAAAGTGTGCTCGTGTAGAAGAGAGGGAAGATAAGCGGACGGCTGTGCATGGCACACGGAGAGAGATTAGCCCGTGTGTCTGTGAGCGGGATGATAAGGAGGGCTGTGTGCGAGAACGCCGCTGTAAAAAGCCAGGATTTAGCTAATGGAAGGATTAACGCGTGTGTGTGCGTGCACGCGTCGGGATGGGATGTGGTAGGAAGGGTTTGGGAAGTGTGTGGCGGAAGGGATTTGGACGTGCGGGAGGGCTCCCGCGGCAGGGGTGCGTGCCTGTGCCCGCGCTCGCAGCGCTGACGGGGGACAGAAAAAGCCGTGCCCCGTGGGTGGGAAGGGTTACGGGGCGCCACTGAGCCTGACGCGGAGGTGCTCTCGGGGCCGGGGAGGAAGCTGCAGCATAGTAAGGACACGGCTGTACCTGCGGGCGCAGGGGAAGGGTGCGCAGCGGGGAGGGGGGGGCTGACGGCTCGGATGCGCTGCGGCACGAGGGGAGCGTCACCCCGGGAGCAGGGCGGGGCAAAGGGCGTGTGCGGTGCTGAGCGGAGGCTGTCCGGGTGCGGGCTAAATGTGATTTAAGGGTGTTTTTCTCAGGACACGGGGCTCTGGGAGTGGCTAAGCTGCCTAACCGCATCTGAGCATGAATGCTGGCAGCATTTCCATTGACAACATATCATCCCCTCTCACCTCAGATTTATTCCTGCTCCTCCGGCCAGCTGCCAGTACAGTACCTCTTCTAGGTGGAAAGGATACTGGCAGCAGTCTTCGAACAATTTATGATCCAGAGAAGGGGTGGAGGCTTGATTGCATCCCAACACTTATTTTTTAACGTTCTGGCTTAACAGTAAAACTTTTTCCCCCTTCTGCTTTTCCGTGGGAAAATCAGGGTGTTTTGTCAAAATCAGTGACTTCCTACTTTTAATCAAACCTCAGTTTTCATTCGGAGGGGAAAAACAAGAGTTGAAAAATTTCCAACTAGCTTTATTGTCTGCAGTATGTCTGAATGGGATCCATTCCATCAGCATTAGTTTCATCTCAGAGATGCTAAAAGTAAAGCCTACTAAACCTTTTATGATAAAACAAACTAAAATAGCTGGGGCATCTAAGGTAACCTTTTCTCCAAAAAAGTTGATCCTTTGCTTGTCCAGTAGACCACTTGAATATTTGCTTTCTGTTTAATGAAAGATCATCAAAAGCCTGGCTAGTTGCTTTGTAGCTTTCAAGAATGTAGTTACTTTTTAAAGAAGGCGGCTAAAAACCAAGCAGTTGCAGTCCGAGATTCCCCTTGGTGCTAGGTGCTGCACAAATATAAGATCTCATGGCTAGAAAATAAAAGAGAAGGCTTACAACTGGAAGTGAAGAGTCTTTATTAGTACCAAAGAAAATTTCCTGCAGAAGCATGATCCTTAAATATAGAGATTGTCCGTAAAATGGGGTCTTTATATCTTTCTTAAAGATACTTTCTTTTCCAGCAAAAGCCATGTCAGTTTGATACAGGAATAGGACAAGTTCTATGGCAAAGGTGGCCAACTTCCCCTCCTACATCTTCACTGGACAGACCTGCAGTGCATATTGCACACATCTGGCAGAGCCAACAGGGATAACAACTCTTCTTTGCTCTATTGAGGACTGGAGATGGGATGGACTCACAATGGGGCCCACAGAGGTGCTATCCCTGCCCCACAGGGAGGAATTTGCTCGGCCTAGAAACCACTGCCTGGCAGTAGCTCTGCTCAAGAGCCACCAGCTGGGCACCAAGCTCTATGCTGTGCTCAAAGTCAAGCATGGCCATCATGATTAGATAGCTCTTCTGTTTTTTAAGAGCTAACAAATCGCTAAATCACACAGAGAGAGCCAAACAAGAGGTGTTTGGGGGGCCATGATTTTGTTCTGGGAAGGTCTCTAGTCTTTCAGGCAGGAGGTCACGTTGTCCTTCTTCCTTTTAGAAACCTTTAGCCCAGCACGAATCAGCAGGGGGGTGAGGTTGAGCTGTGAGAGGAATTGCAATGGGTTTAGTGTTAAAGCCAGTACATGAGCTCCATTTCAAAGTGCCCACTCAACAGCTGGTCACAGAATCCCTGAGCCTTGGGTGAAGTGCCAAGTCTGTGTGTGCTTGGAGAGGAGCATCGTGCCCATTGCAGTGCTGCCTTCTTCTGCTCTCAGAGCGTTCCCTCCTCTGATGGGAGGGATGATGATGGGCGAGAAGAGCAAATGGGGACAGGGAGTGCCCCATGGAACAGTCACCACCCACTAGGGAAATACATTTGACTGGTGAATTGTGAGCATCCCACTGGAAAAACATTGCAGTGGGTCCATTCTTCACATTGTCCCTTGACAGAGAGGCTCATGTGAGGGCACTTGGGTCCCTCCCCAAAATTGTTGTGTGGCTTTGCACAGGTGACTGCCTCAGTCTGTCCAACTGTGAACTGAAGTTAAAAATGAGGTTCATGGAGGATAGGCTGCCAAGCTTTAGCCAGTGAAGTTTGGAAAAAAACTTTCTTAACTAAGACTAGGAAGGATTAAAGACCATGGTGTTATTGTCTTTGTCCATTCAGAGAGAGAAAAGACAGAGTGACCCAGAAGGTGAAAGCCCATTTTTCTCCCCCACCTTGTAAAAACAGGTACTCGGCCCTTGTATCTCTGAATGCCCCTGCACTCAGCCCCCCTTCACATTCTCTTTTATCCTTGTTTTTCTCTTTTAAAGTCCCAATTGATTTTGAAATTAAATTTGCTGTTCCCCTACCAATGAACCTCAAGCTTGCATTTCTCTTCACCCATTCCCCCTCTCCCTGTCAGCTTTCACATCTCCTCAGGTTTCTGTTGTTTCCCATACATCTGCTTTGAAGGACTTTCCAATAAGCATGTCAGGACAAGTTTCTTAAGGGTCCTTTATCACAAATTCTTTTTGATTTCATGCCTGAGGATGATTCTGAGGAGGACCTTGGTGACCTGTGCTCAAGCAGACGTGAAGAAAGTACACTTTACAAGCAAGTCACAGCTGAGTGCACACAGAAATCAGGTCCTGTATCCCTGCAGCCTCATTCAGGAAACGTGTTGTGTTTCCCAGCTGACAAAACGAGACCATACTCAGACCCAGTGTAATTCTCTTGGCCTTGACGTAGTTACCAGGAGACTATAATGTAGACAACTTTTCTACACGGAAATAAAGTGTCTTACTGTCTTAATTATATTTCATAGACTATTCTTTCTAATCAGGCAGAAAGTGGATGATTTTCTCGTTACTCTGGTCCTTCTGTGTGAGATTTAAGAATGAAGTCCACAGGATGATGCAAGTGTATTATAGCCAGATGTTTACAGCTGTGCCACCGGGTGGGTGCAAAGCGCATGTGCACAGAGGACCTCTGTCAACAAAACCAGCTGCACATGCCATCCCAGGCTAGACCTGCTCCACAGGCAATGTCAAGAAAACGTCAGACCTCAAGAGTGCACAGAAGCTGTCACAGGAGACATCCTTTCAGTATATGTGAGTTAAGGCCCAAGTTTCAGTGGCTGCGTGCACCATACAGCTTCCTTATGTGCCTAGATCCCAAATCACCTTCAGATCATTCCAACACCTCTTTAAAGGGACGTGGTAGTCAACTAAGTCATTTAAGCATGTTTTGGAAATGCTACCAAGGCTCTCGACTGACACCACTCTACTGTCAGGACTAGCAGTGCAGAGGAATGTTCACAACAAATGCTTAGGAAATATGACTGCAGATGTTCAACTGCCATGTTAAATATAGGCAGCCAAAAATAATTTCTCTCACAGGGAAATTAATCTTTCCTCTAACAGGAGGGTCAGGAACTCAAAGTGACAGCTACACACTCCTCTTTGCCATATTCAGCACCTAAAGTGGGTTGCAGTACAGAAAGAAGAAAATCACAGCCCTCACCAGTTTAGATAGGACAATCCCAGAGGTGTAAATCACAGGCTTTTACATTTCACCCCCAGTGCGCACCAAGGGACAGAGGAATCTGCCCGAGGGATGTTTCTTTTTGCCTTGTTCCTTCCAGAGCAAGTCCTTACTGTGGTTTTGCCCGCTGGTGGCTGTAGCCTCTGTCCTGGCAACCTTTTCATAGATGGCAGTTCCACCTTCCTTTCCCTTGGAGGCTTCTGGAATAAATGATGCCTTAATTAGGTTAATTATACCTTTAGCCATTCATGTGCTCACTTTAAATTTACCATTAGAGTCCATTACACAGTATAGTTTCCTCAGTTTTCCTTGTGGGAAGCAAATTTAACACCTGATGTGTGAAGCTTTCCATGGCTCAGTTGTCTTGCACAATATTTGTAAATCCATTGAATTTCAGGACTGTTTCCACTCCTTGAAAACCTGATGCTCCTGATGCCTCTCTGTTCTCTGTGCCTGACCCAGGGTGGCCAGTGACTGATTTCATGGACAAATGTATTTCATCAGAGGCATCTCTCTGCAATGTTGACAGAAGACTTGAGCAACATCTGGTGAATAGTGAAAGAGTCAGATGCATGTGAGAAGTGGTACAAATTAGCATCCTCCAGTCTGCTGCAGCTTTTCTGTCTAAATAATATTTTACAGGTAAAATTTCTGCTGAGCAGCAGTGGGGTTTTCTCAGTAGCTGCCTAAATCATGTCATAGCCTTTCCTTTACACTGGGTAGCTGCTTGAGACAGAAGCTGCACCTGTATGTGTGGTGTCACTGCTCCCGAATGATGAATGACCTCTAACAACTTCCCTTCTTGTGCTCTGGCTGGCCTCCCTGCAAGTTGCATTTACGCAGAGTGTTTTACCTGATCTCTCTTGCTCTTTGCAGCTCACTACAGAGCCTCTTTCTTCAGGAACTTAAGAGTTCTCCCAGAATGGAAATCGGTAGACAAGGTGTTTATATGTAACTGGGCACATTGGGAAGAGATCTCCATGTTTTTCCAACGTTAAGGGTGCTCCCACATTCTTCTCCCTAAAACACTCGTCCCATTTTTTCACATTATTTTCTCAGTCCTGTTGGCAGTGCAGGCTGTTCAGGATAACTGAGATGCTCCTGGTATCTTCACTGGCCTCTGTGTAGAGAAGATGACTTGGTATTTTTCACTAGCATAAATCTTTATTGCAAACACATGAAGCTCTGCAAGTGACACACATAGTAGAAAAGCCTTTCCCAAAGTTATTGTCTCTCTAGAAAACATTATTATAATGCTTTGTGTCTAAGAATTTGATGTCACCTGTCTCTAGCATTAATGGGAGTTGTTTGTCCAAGGGTCTTTTAGGCAAAAGATGTGCATCCAAGGTAGTTTTACATAATTAGCGATGTGCTTTGCAGCTTCTCCCGCCTCCTGGTCCTTTCCTCGGTCCTGTGAGGTTCATTTCCTCACGGGACCACTTTGTTACGGGAGATGATTTTTATGGATCCAAGCGCAAGTTCAGGAGAAGTCTGTAGCTGTAAAAGCCCCCTCCGTCATGCTGGTTTATACCCAAGATTTTTCAGGAAAATCTTGAATTCCACTTTATTTTCAGTGAAGATCTTGCTACGTAGCCAGCTCCCTGGTTGATATTTGGTATTTTGGGTCGCATTCACACAGGGACTCCAGATCTACCCCCAGGCTTGTTGGAGCAGTGGGGCAGAGAGTGATGTTTCCCCAGCTCCCCCATCCCCACCGTTCGCACTGTGCAGTGGGACGGATGCCTGAGAGGGAAGCTGGCTTCTACAGCTGCTTGCAGCCCTGGTTTAACAAGTATCACCTCTCCGGAGAAGCTCCATCTGGTCACACGAGCAAGATGCTCTTCATGTAAACTGTTCCACCACCCACAGCGAGCGATTCGCACAGAAGTTTCACCAGAGACCGTAAAATTGCAAACCATAGGTCCAGATCTTGCCATCTGTCGCAGTTCTGCGTTCCTGCGCCCCAGACAACAGAGTCTCCCACTGGGTTTAAAAGATCCCAAGCTTAAACTTGTTTGTTTGTGATTTTTTCAAAAAACCTGGTGCTCAGAGGCACTGCAGAAATAAAAATGTGGTAGCTATTATCACTTATTGCCCTCGCAATGCAGACAGGATTAAAGCTGTTCTAATGACAGGGAGGAAATGGTAATACTCCCCCTGACATTAAGTAGGCCTGAAGAAAGCTATGAGCACAATGGAACAGAACATTAATGTGAAAAGGAAAAATAAAAACCCGACGAGAAATGACTACAGCAAAGAACCACCAGGGGAGACACTTCAGCCCACAAAAGCCAGCACTCAGATGTCAAAGGATCTTGTCATTCTGCACCTAACTCAGCCCTTGCTGAGGTGTTAAATGGGGTTTCAAAACAATTCCTGCTTTGACAGACCTTAGGTGAATACAATATACCAGGTAGCACAAAAGGGTTGTGCTCTAGAGGCTTAATGCCTTCATGGTGAGTGTAGTTTGCTGGGTTTGCACCTTTGCTGCTCCTCTTTTCGGCAGATGCTAAAGGCTCCAGCGATCGCAGAGAAGATGGTACTTTTGGAGCGGTGATGGCGTATGTAGATTTTGGGGCATCTGCCTTGCTGACTCAGCAGATACCTGTAATGTAGACTTGAAAATTTATAGGAAACGTGAATGTTTACAAATAACGTGTCAGCTGGTGGGTTTAGGCACCGCTTTGCACTTCAAGGGCGAGATGCTCTGTCCTGTATGTGAGAGGATTTGTTCAAAGGAGAATGCTTTGTCCCGCAAAAGTGCAAGTCCTTCTTTGCCCGGACCAGTGAGACTGTGCTCCTGAGGAGGGGTGAGCTCGCTGGTGCTTGCCCCACACAATGTACCCTGTGCTTTTTGCCTGCTGCCTTTTATTTTAAAATGAGCAAATAACACCAGAAAGGCCAACACTAGCTTAGCCGAGAGGGCAACATCCTCGGTGTCCTCTGGCAGCCTGCGTCAGCCAGCCTCCCTCCCTAAGGCAGAGCACAACACCAGACACCGTCACCACCTAAAAGATCGATCAGGTCAGGTAAAATTCTCCTGGTTTTCCATTTAGGCCCCTCCTTAACCTTTGTTTTACTTTCTGTGGTGAGCCAGCCATATCGTTCCTCTCCTCTCTGCTGGGAAGGAAATCCTCTACTCTGAGGAGGCTGTTCCCTGGCTGGCTTTATGGCTATTTAACATATATACAGTACAGGACCTCACGGAGGCCTCGTAGCATTGTGCCAGGCATCCTACAAACACATGCAGAGTGGCAGTTGCATCTGTAGTTGCATCTATAGTGCACAGGTATCCATGTGTGGGGAAGAACAGGATAAGCACAATTCTGAGCCAATTAGAATTGCTAATAATGCCCACACATCCCACATAGGTATATGGCATATCCCTACGTTTCTTTGAAGGCAACGCCCCCCCTGGAGTTTAAAAATGGGTTTAGTGGTTTTTCTTGTCAATTTAAAAATTCACTATCGGGAAAAGGAGTCAGTGTTTAAGGAAGTATAAAAGTGTCTTTTCACACACATCCGAAGCGGGGATTAAAACCTGGGCACACCGGGACCGTGCCCAATCTGACTTTACAGAGTTTAACGCCTGCTTTGCCTGGCTGCAGCTAGCTGCGTGGGCTGATGATCTTTAGGGGTCTGACACCTGAGCCCAAGAAACCCAGTGCTTGCACCTGAGTATAAATACATGCCTGGGAAGCGTTTGGGATCATGGCGGAGGGTGTGTATGCGTGTGTGTGTTTTGGCAGGTTCTTTGGCTGCTTTGAATAGAAAAATGTAGAGTGTTAACAAATGAGGTTGTTAATTTCCAGCCTGTTATCAAGAAAGCCTTAAAATAAGTTGTGTTAGTTCAGTGGCAGGCAAGGATAAGGTTTTATGCACTATAGCACAAAACAATTAAAAGTTGGAAAATTAAGAAGCAGGAGTGGGAAAAAAATAGAGACGGGGAGAAGGGATTATAGGTCCTCGCCTCTGACTGTACGGGGAGAAGCAGGCTCAGGGCATGAGACCACCTCATGCAGTGAGAGCGTTGGTGTGTAGTTGTCCAGGTGCTGTGACCCGAACCGCTGTACGTGACTTGTCGTTCTCGAACACGCATATGCTTTTGGTACGTGTCACGTATCTTGCTGGTGAAAGCTCAGTGTCTGGGAAGGGAAACGCTTAAAGCCACCGTGAGAACTCTTAGAAGCAGAAAGGGGAGCTTTGTATACAGGCCAGACCTCAAAACTTCCAGGCACAGAACATACCATGGGTAGACCCAGGACTGGAGGAGGTCTGCTGGGCCACGTGGTCTCCTGCTGCCACTGGTCACCAGATGAGACGTTCCTACTCGGACCTGCTCTCTGAGTACAGCTGTTCTGACTGCCCATCTTGCTGATAAACACATTGGCATGTCTCTGCGTGGAAATAACCATGTTGAAAGTTAGTCTGATCTTCAATTGCCTGCCAAATCACGAACATTGGTCCTGATGCTGTAATTTACGGTATGGAATTCAGTAAAATGCTGTAATCCTGTAGATTACAAATGGCCAAAGCTTCACCAGGTAGGACACTGATGGAAAATTAAAAGGTATTGAACTGATGGGGCAGGGAGAGATGCTGGTACAGAGCTGCAGCTAAAAATGGTCTTGATTGCTACCTTCATTACAAACCTCGAAGAAGGAGCATATATATCATAACTGAACTCCATGCCTGCTGCAGGCTTCAGGGAAGGGCTAGCGGAGACATTATTATGAGCAGGAAATAATCTTAAAAAGCCCAGAAACAACACAGCTGAGAAAATTTACCGAAATACTGTTTTTGTAATTGGAAGCAACAACACAAGTCTCAGGAATGTTTTGCCACAGGGAACACATCAGAGACTGAGACATCAGTTTGGCTTCGAAACTGGCACATCTGCAAAAGCACAGACCAGAGAAAATTTGGGAGTGTCTATGCACATATTTTATGAAGCAGGGGGATATGGGACCAAAATTGTAATTATTAGGATGAAGATTAAGGAGCTGTCGAGGCAGACATTAACGCTCTCCTTCCCCAATGGAAGTAACATTAATGTTGGAATAAATTTCCCAGGGAAAGTCCATAGTCTGGTTTTTGCATTGCAACCTGCAACCAGTTTCAAGACAGGCACTTACAAAATCCTCATCAGAACCTGAAGCTTGCACTGAAGACAGTCGCACGCTTTAATGTCTATGAACAGATATAATGTGTT
>NW_010515345.1:53671-90024 GCF_000687285.1 Phaethon lepturus | reverse complement strand
TTGAAGACAAAATGCATTTCATCTGCAGTGAGCTCTTCTTTATGTGACCAATTTTCTTTCTGCTACTGCTTATCTTCCCCCCTCCTGCCTCTCACTCCCTTCTTTTTACTCTGATTTAATAATTCAGCTCTTATAGCCCAGAATTAAATGTTGTGCTGAACTAAGAGCAGTGTGCTAAGTACCATATTAACAGGCTGTGGTTTTGCTGTGCTTCTTTTCCTCCATTGTTCTTCATGCTCCCCAGCAGAAAGCTACACCGTGATACTGTACTTAGTTTACCTAGTATAGCACTATCTGCAAAAGGACCAATATAATACAAAAGGCCATGTAATAAAGCAGCAAAAGCAAAATTGGTTCAACCCACATCCCTCGCCTCCCTCGCTGTCACTTTTTCACTTGTAGTGATCTTGCTTTAATATTTATGACTCTGCTTCTGACATGGAGAGTTCAGTGAGGACGAATTTTTGGTTTTCTATTTCATTGTAGGAGGCTAGATGAGAGTAGGGAGAGCTGGTCTTCCAGAGCCCTGGGGCCCGTTGTAACATCCGTCTGCGGCTGGGGGCCCTACGAGGCATCGCCCCCTCCTTTAGGGGAGCTGCAGGGGAGCTCGAGGGGAGGGTTGTGAGCAGGAGATAGCAGCTGCTTTTGTAGAGCTTGTGCTGCTCCACGGCAGCCCAGCACAGCCAGCATCTTCAGCTTGCTTCTTTCTGGACACAGCGTAAAGCCAGACTGCCCAGCAGACTTGCTGAGAGCGTAAGACAAATCTGGCACGTGTATCAACATCAAACCGCTCAAAAGCCATGCAAGGCTCAAGAGCCACAGGTGGACCACCCCTGGGCTCCAGGAGCAGGAGGTGTACTTTTCATTAGCTAAATATGATGATTTTTAATGACATAATGTGCCATAAAAGGATCTCGGAAGGCTGTATCCCAACTGCGTTTGCTTGCCATGGTTTGACAGCTATCTGTAGCCCAGAAATAAGCTAGACTGGCATGTAGGAAAAGAGAATCTTTTCAAAAAGACTCCCATTTTAAAAATGAGACAAGGTGGAAAAGTCATATCCTCTAGTAGAGCTCAAAAATGCTGAATTTTTTCCAGGCACCAAAGGCTTTCTGCATGTCTTTTCTGTTTTAAAAAAGTTATGAAAGGAGGGAGTGCTGTGGAAAAGCTGTGACTCTGGTATGGAACACTGGAGAGATGAAGGCAGTAGACAGCAAGTACCTTACACAGCTTGAGAGCACGGCATCTGTGCTTCCAGCTCAGAATACAGTCTTGTTCTGAGTCTATATGACCATGGTGCAAGAGACAGTCTCTGACTCTGACTGGAACAGGTAGGGCTCAGAGAAAGGCAGTCACCTTCCTCCACCTCACAAAGCAAAGATCCCAGTCATGATTAGGTAACAAAGCTGAAACAGAGATGTCCCAGGACCCGTTTCCCCTTACACATAATCCGATCATTTAGCCCCTAGACCCTCATTAGTCACCCTGTCGCTATGTCGTGGTTTAACCCCAGCCAGCAGCTAAGCCCCACGCAGCCGCTCACGCACTCCCCCCATGGCGGGATGGGGGAGAATCAGAAGAGTAAAGTGAGGAAACTCGTGGGTAGAGATAAAGACAGTTTAATCGGTAAAGCAAAAGCCATGCACGCAAGCAAAGCAAAATAAGGAATTGATTCACCATTTCCCATCAGCAGCAGGTGCTCAACCATAACAAAAACATCTCTATATTATCTACACTGTTTTCAGCACAATCCAAAACATAGCCCCATACTAGCTACTACAAAGAAAATTGACTCTGTCCCAGCCAAAACCAGCACACCCTAATTCCAATCATACAATAATAACCCAATTCTAATCACAGAAGTAATGGGCTTTTGCGAAATCTGAATGCTGCTTGAGATGGGCATCATGTCCTTTCCAGTGGTGTCTCTGTTCTTTCAATGGGTTAGCCATCATTTGAAGGCTACCCAGAAAATACAGCTGTCAGCCGACATCTCATTTAAGGGGACAACTAAATCTGTGACTCCAGAAGTCCCAGCTCTCCTTTGGATTCTTGTCCAGGACCCGTTAAAAGATGCTGGTGATCTCAGTGTGTTTCATGTAGGGAATTTGTATCTAATTCCTATTAAAAGTGACACCACTGCTCAGAAATAGTTTAAGTATTGACTGGAAACCCTTTAATATATTTAATTCTGTATTTTATGTGTTTCAACAAAATGTTAGCAATCCCGAAGTAACAATATGTTTAAAAACAAGCAAAGCAAACAAGGAAAGCTTGTCAAACATCTTGTTATTCCTTCTTTCCTTTTGTCAACAAGATCAGTGACCCCATTAAGACCTTTGATATTTGGATTTTCTCTTCCGTTTTGTAGTCATACAGCATAAGAACTACATTCAAAGACTCTAGTAGCAAAAAAAAAAGAGGTTTCAAGATGTGAAGTACACAAGCGGAAGAGCTATGAATTTCAACGGGTCTCTGACAGAGAGGTTAAAGTCAACTTCCCATGGCCGTATCTTCTACCACCACGATTATAATTCAGAAGTGCACTTAAATGAGCGAGAGTCCATGTTGTTAATTTTTCTTGACAAAAGTGCCATTCTATTTCTGTTTCCTAAACTCAGCAGCGTGCAAGAAAAAAGTATCCCAAATCGAATTTATCTCAAGGGAAACTTGTCATTTGTCAGCCAGACAAACTAAGACTTATTTGTCAGGCAGGTAAACTTAACTAAAGAAATTGAAGCTATCAGCATAAACAGTTATGAGCAGCTCTTCAGTTATAGATTATTGTTTAAATATGAGGGAAGGAAAATAGATCTTAATGTAAAAATCAACACTACTTTCCAGCTTCCAAGATGGTTAGAGCAGCAGTGCAGGAAAATGATGGAAGACACACTTCTCTGTCTTTTATATATTTGAAAGAGAAACATACATTTCTTGTGATATCGCATCAGCCTGATTTGCAGTTGATAGAATATATGGGACATATATGCTGTCAGCTAAATACATGCATGGAGCAATGGGGGAGTGTAGAATCTGTTTGGCTTTCCCCCGCTAGAAAAATCTGTGGGAACATGCTGTCGTTGGGATGTGCTGAAGAGATGCGCTCTGGCACCTACGCCACACTGGAGAACTGTGAGGACAAACATTTGGGAGGAAAGCTGAGCTGATCCTAATTGAAGCAGACACTAGTGCTCTTTCACTGAAATTCCACCAGCTTCGCCAACCTGATGTCAGGTTCTCCATCACCGCGTAAGGGTCGCCTGCAGGCAGGGCACGCTAAAAATAAATTACGCATGCACATCCCTCCTCCTCTTTCCCACATGTGCACACATACGCACCAAGTGAGCAAAGAAAAGTATGTGGGAGCTACTCCTTGACACCACTGTTGTCAATGAGTATGTTTTGCTCCAAGTGAAGGTTTTGGTTCTGTGTCCCAGGAGGCTTGGGCAGATGAAGGAGGTGCCACACTGATATTGGGGCTGCAGGCATTGCAGGGCTAGCCTTTAATAACTTACAGAGGACAGCAGACTCAGGTGACTATTTTACTACCCTCAAGGTCTGGCCACACTCATCTTGCAATTTTTAAAAAGCATTTGTTAATTTGGTTTCTGGAGTAAGTGCTGTGTGTACTGGATTTGGTGGTTTCAAAGATTTCTTCTTACCTTGGAGCCTACATTTCCAAATTGCATTTCTGTTTCCCTGCCTGCTTGGGCTATGAAGAATAGTTTGCTCAAAATCCTCACAACACCTGCAGCTCAGCATTGTAGGAATGGCTTTCCTGGAGAGGGTGTGCTGTCTTCCCTCCTAGATGCATCTCCGATATGACATCCTCCAGGGTCGGGAAGGCCTCCGAGATCTGGCAGGGACCATCTGGGGTTTTTGTCTCCTTCTGCAACAGAGAACATGAGTTGTTTGTGGGGAACTCCTGGGGCTATTTTGTTTAATCAGTTTTTTTACTGCTCTTGTGGCTTTGGGTATTAGCACTCTCTCTGCTACTTCTGTTCTCTGACAGACGCATCCAGCAGTTGAGTCTCCCAACAGTCAACTAAACCATATTGTTGGCTCCCTCCAGGGGTATCTGGGTGAAACTTAATGGTCCACGATATACAAAAAGTCGGTAGAAATTATCTAATGTCCCTTTCTAGTCTTAAACTCAGTGAAATGGTGAAAATTCTGCTTCTAAAGGAAATGGCAGATGAGCAGTTGCTGCGATCTCCTACCAGGCTTCTTCTCCAGCTGTATCCACGGGGAGCAGTTCCCTTTTTGCAGTCCTGTTTGCAGATTCTCAGCAGAACTGCACCATTTTCACTGCTGGAGACCAAATCCTCATTCCCATCCTTCTGTGCAGCCCATTTGCCCTTCCTTCTCCCTCAACTGCTGAGACTGTTTCAGCCCCGCTTTGTGGTGACCGTTTCTGAGAGCAACTTTGTTTTCCCTTCTGCTTTTACCAAAATCCAAATGAGATACCTGTTATATCTGACATTGGCCTTTCACATGGATCAGATCAAACCTCCAGTTCCAAAATAACTCTGGCCCTCCTAAATGCAGAAATCAGTCTTGTGCAGCTGCTATCTCTGTGTCTGGTTGAGAGTTTTAGCCAAAAAAAAACTCTCCCAGGAATTTTTATAGGCTCAAAACATCTCTTTTGCTTTCTTCTTCTGCAGAGAAAATGTGCAATTTAAAGTTGTGGGCATGTATTTTTGTTTTTATGGGAAGCATTTGCAAAGGTGGACAGAGCTGCTTCTCTTCAGCTGCCAAGTAGGTGTCCTATCCTGCGTGTGCTTTCAATAAAATCAGTGTTTCCTCTCTCCAGTTTAAACTCTTTACCTTGAATATTTCCGTATGAAAAGAGAAACTTGAGGTAAATTGTAGGACTAGACTCTTAGACCCTGGGGATTTCAAGCATGAGCGAAGCATGCATGCTTTTTCCTCAACTGGATTCAAGAACACACCAGCCCCACAATGGTTACCTGTCCACGGGGGAGAGAGGAGACCTCCTCCTTCTTGCTCTACCTCATTGGTATTTTGATTTTTGCTGTATTAAATGTGTTTTAGAACAGTCTGAGGAGCTGTTGCCTCACCTGGCTGCAACAGGCGCTGCAAAGTTGTATCCAGAGAACAGACGGTTTTCGCTGGGTTGTCTTCCCAGCACGAGCAGGTGACAATCAAGTTAATGCCTCTGCTTTTACCTAATTTTGTTCATGGAATGGCACTGGGGAGCCCCAGTGAGAGATCCTATGCCTGGAGAAGGAGGGATATGAGATGTCCATGGTGCCTGGTGCAGTACACACTGGGAGTGTCCCAGCCAGAAGTCCCAACCTGATCAATTATACAAGACTGATCAGGGTGAATACGGCAGTACCTGCCGTATGGTGGTTATCAATGGCGTATGCCATGGTTATCAATCATTATGAACTGTATTTTCTGAGGGCTTGCTTAGAGAAAATCTGTTCTGTATTTAATTACAAATTCATTGTAAGCTAGTAGCATAGTTACAGCCCAGAATAAATGTTCTCTGTCCTTTCCCTTTGTGCAACCCAGAGGCCAAGGATAGCACACGCAAACTGTCAAAAACATCTGCATTTGCATCCAAGTAAACCCTCTTCACTCACGCTCACATCCTTGGCTACGCAAACATTTATCCTGTTGCATTTCACCCAGTTTTCCACCTGCAGGAATGAGCTTTGGAGGCCGAACTGTCCAAATTCAACTACTACAGCTAATTACCAGATTGACTGCATCTCTGGTGGGTTGATGGTTGGACTCGATGATCTTAAAGGTTTTTTCCAACCTTAATGATTCTGTGATTATCTTCTGTAGGAAAAGCCAGGCTGTGGCCATCTAGCTGTTACCAGGTAGTTGGCACATGGCTTTGCAAAGTGTGATGTTACCACCAGCCAATTGACCAGAAGAGCTCAACTTCTTGGACCTTCCATTCCAGCATGATCTTTATCCCTTTTATGTTTCTTTTTATAAAAAAAAAGTCTTTTCAGAAAAGCATCAGTCAGAGGCCAGTGACTGCTGAAGAAGCTTCCTCTCCACTAGAAAAACAAAAGAAGTTTAAAATATTTGCTTCCTTTAGTTAAGGTTCACAATTCTTAATAGTATGTTATTAGGAAATTGCAGAGGAATCAAATGAGAACACAATTGTTAATAAATTTGCTTCATAAAAAAATTAAAACAAATATAAAGAAATTCCAGCTATCTCTTAGTGTATTAAATAAATGACAAGTAACTTCTTTTTAGTTTTGCTGGGAAAATTAATTTGGAACATCTGTAATTTAAAATAGTCCTGAGATTTAATTTTGCAGCCACCACTTTTACATTATGCCAAGTTCAGTCCCAGAAAGGTGGCTGCAGTTCTCATTCTTTTCATTTTTCCAGATTAATTGACACAACAGTTTATCTTTTGTTCTTTGGGTGATAATCCTCAGCAGGTCTCTTTTTTTTTTTTTTCCATATTATCTGCCTGTCCATGGCTCCTCTTAGTCTGAAAGTACAAAGCGAGCCAGGATTCTTTCCGAACTTACTAATGATAAAAACTGTTCGTTTTCCCAGTCGTCTTTGGTGCAATCTGTTTCAAACGCTGGGATTGATGAGTGTCTCAGAACAGTGTAGGAGGGCTGCCTGAGCGTGACTGAGCCACAGAGTTAAAAAAAAAAAATTGTAAAAAGTAATAGATTCATTTCAAATATAAAATAAAATTCAAGGAAGCCATAGCTTGCCTAAACCAAACCAAAACAAGCCAGCTAAGTATATTGTCTGGATTATTAATTGTGCTGGATTGTTCAGCTGCCCCGAGAATGTCACTTTAATCGTTCAGTGAGTCTGAAGTCTGGGTCTCCAGAGATCATGTTCTGATCTCTTACATATGGTATGTTGCACTGTTCATTAGACCCACTGGTCCAGTCACATGGAAATGATGTTCAGACTATTTCTATCCATATCCGCTACTTTTCTTCCTGAATGTGTCAGTCTCATGATGAGGGCAGTGACTCCAGCTGGTACAGGCACAATCGCCGATTGCACAGAGAGACGCTGGCGTGGAAATAAAGAGAAGAGGATTTTATTTCCATCATGGTTCAGGCTTTGCGAGAAGTCCCTGCCCTGCAGAAATATGAATTCTCTTGGGGGAGGAGGGTGCTGAGGTGTGTGAGACCATAGACACTGAGTGGCAAAAAGAGGATGGGTGAACCTGGGGACAAACTGCTGTGCTGGGCTTTCCAAAACCTAGGCTCAGCTCCAAGAGGAAGGAAAAATTCTCACCAGAGTCATGAGATTCAGTTCTCAGCTCTCAACGCTCTGCTGTTTCAAAAAACTGGCTGCTTTGTTTTGGTGGTGTGATGGGAGCGAAGACTCGCTTTGCACAGTGGGAAGCCAGATTTCTTGCTCTCCCCTCTGAATATTTGATGCTGGCAGTAGAGAAGTGAGGAGCAAGGTAATCTCACCCAGGATGGCTGTAAGCCAGTCAGAGATGACTTCTGGTCCCCACTGGAGGGACGGAGCTTGGATGGAGCCCAGCTAAGGATGCAGCAACCTCATGTTTAGGAGCCTGTCTTCAGCCACGCATGCAGAAGGTTCGGTACTGGCAGCTACCAGCAGAAACCATGTCAAGGGATTCCCAAGCATTGCAGAGCGCTTGTCAGGGGACCCCAAAATGTCTCATCCAACTTCTCACCCTACGTTCTGTTGGGAGGGCCTGGCGAGTGATGTGTGAAGTGTTGAGTCAGTATAAATGTCACAGGCAAAGGTCTCAGAGTCAGAGTGACAACAGGAGGAGACACTAGTGCCAGGAGTTCTGTCACTGCCACCACCTCCGGCTTGGAGATTTATTGATGGTAACTTGGGCTGTGCCATAAACAGAGGTGATATTAAATGCGCCTGAGTGTCTCAGGGGCTGAGTTTTACAACCCAAAGTGTGAATCTCTCTGCCTCATTGAGATCGTGAGGCATTTTTCCAGCAGCTTTCACAACCTCTTTAAGTGCTCTGCCGAGAAGGGCTCTGACCCGAGAGAGCCCTCCCTGCGCAGCACAGCACCAGCTGCTGAGATCAGACCCAAATATCTGCCAGAGAACCTAGTGAGCACTCCTCATGGAGACCTCCTAGGCCACCACCACTACCTCACTGGGCCCACAGCCTCCCTCATCATGGCTTTGTGAGGAAACCAGAAATTGCCACGCAAGTGTCCTCAAGCACTAACACACCCCGGTGTCAGAGGCTCTGACATCAGTGCCAGCAGCTCATGCCCTGGGACAAACCGCCCTGTAGCTGTGCTATGACTGCATTGAACAGTGAAAAGTGAACCTTTGCTGAGATGCCCTCTCAGCGTGGTCTCAGCTTCTGAGGTCAAACCCATGGTTTCCTCCTGGAGTCATTGGCCACAAAGGGCTGTGCTGTCATGCAAATGCTTTCTTTCTGCTCCTTGAATGCATCTGGGACTGCAATAGCAAGCTGTAACTGCAGCCTTTCTCCCCCATAATAACATAGCTCCATGGGCCAGACAGCTGCCATCCCAAGGAGGCAGGGCTTAGTGAGACACCGTGCTTTTCTGCTGAGGGGTTCCCTTGTCCAGATAACGTATTTTATCCCAGAACCAGAAAAATCTTCAGCAGAACCTTGGGGATACTGACTTCACTCTTCTGTGTCACTTCTGCTTATCAAAGGTAAAGCAGGTCTGTGGAGATCAAGGGCAGAGCACCCCATGGCCACAAGCCCTGTTCTTCTCAGGTTGTGTTCACCAACCCACAAGCCTCAGGGAAAATGATCTATTCCAGAAAGCCTGCAGTTTATCTCAGGGAAAAAGTTTATTTTGATGACTTCCCTGAGAAACCTCTTTGTCCTTCTACCCTCATGACCTTTCTCTCTGCTCCTCCAGTCTGCTCACAGTTCTCCAAGGGTGTCTACGCCATCTTTGGATTTTACGAGAGGAGGACTGTCAACATGCTCACGTCTTTCTGCGGGGCACTCCACGTCTGCTTCATAACACCAAGCTTCCCTGTCGAAACGTCCAACCAGTTTGTTCTCCAGCTTCGCCCAGAGCTCCAGGATGCCCTCATCAATGTCATCGAGCACTACAGCTGGCAGAAGTTTGTGTACATTTATGATGCTGATCGGGGTAAGTCACAAGTACGTGGGAAGGGTTACCAGGCAATTAAACATAGTGGTCTAGATGGAGTCTTGGCCTCAAGGAGTCATCTTACTGTGGGTTACTGGAGGCTGAGAGCGTGGCTAAAGGAAGGGTCACCCTATGCCTTCCCCGTTCTCTATTCCTTTTCTAAATATTCGTTACTGCTGAGGTGAGCATTGATCTAGATGAAGCATTAGCCTGACCCAGTATGTCTGTGTTCATAAGGTCAGGTCTGAACCCCATCAACACAAGGGAAATATTTAATGTGCAGGTGGTTTGAATTTCAAATGGGGAAATTGTTTATATTCAATAGGCCCCATATTGAATAGGTCTGTCAAACTCAAGGCCACTGAGTCCTAAGGTTATAAAATGTGAACCAACAGCTGCTCAGGTCTCACCTGAGCCCACATCCAGTTGTGATACGTGTGTGTGTTTCTGGCAGGTAGCTTGGAAAACTCCAAGTTTCCTGTGTTAGTGCGTGTTAGTTGCCTATGTAAAATAACAAAAGCCTTTGTTGGGTTCTTGGAAGACATTATCTAACTTTTTAAACCATGAACAGGGCTGGTGAGCTCATTGCTCTTTGATTTGGTTTCCCCAGCTCTCAGATGCCTTTAAAGCTCCAGGTTTGGAGGCCAAGAGCAAAACAGAGTTGTGGAGGACAGTGCAGACGTAAGGGTGATTCACAGCTCTGTGCTGGAAGTTATCATTAGCCCTTGCAGGGACAGGATGACCTTAAGAGACAAGGAGAAGGTATAAAAGCATCCCACCCTGCTTTCTGTTGTTACAAGGCATGGGCACACCAAATATCCCAAAAGGACTGCAGTGGGCAGGGTTGTCTAGCAGGACTCCACAGTGGTGCTGGTTACGTGTATCTCCTCCGGAAGGCTGTGCATTTAATTTAGGCAAGTTCCTTCTAAAGATAATGAAGTTTTCTGATGAGATGCTGCCGAGAGAGACAGGGATGCTGAATATGATTGTGTGTTGTGATTGCTGAGGGTGTCCCTAATCCTAGGAGCATACAGCCTGAACAGATCAAAGATGAGAAGCGAACTATGGCCCAGAGAAATCAAGTGATTTGGGTAGTGACAGACAAGGAGACAGGGATTAGAGCTCTTATCTGAATCCCACAGCAGGGCCTGATCAACGAGACTGATCTGCCGATTACAAAGGAAAACTAGGCCTGGAATCAGCCTGTTTTCCAGTGCTAGGACAGAAAAAGCAGGAGTCGTCGGTTCTAGCCCAGCTGTGTTTGGGTGAGACGCTAGGCTATCAGCTGCTCTCTGTAGGTCTGCTGCACTCTCGCGATGCTGCGTGCAGCCCGGCTTGAGGCAGCTGTGCAGGCTGTCAGACGGATGGGAAGATGCCATTGCACTGCTAAAACCTGGTTCTCCCCCTGCTCTCCTCTTCCCCCCTCTTCCCATCATAGGGTTGTCAGTCCTACAGAAAGTGCTGGACACTGCAGCCGAGAAGAACTGGCAGGTGACAGCTGTCAACATCCTGACAACAACAGAAGAGGGCTACCGCGTGCTCTTTCAGGAGCTGGAGAAGAAGAAGGAAAGGCTGGTGGTGGTGGACTGTGAATCTGAGCGGCTGAACATCATCCTTAGCAAGGTTGTGCTGGTGTGGGTCTTCTGGGAGGGGTCTCTCATGTTGTTTCTCCTGGAGAATTTCTCCTCCCCATTCTTCTCTCATGCTGGAAGTCTCATGTCTCATTGTGGCTTTAATTGGATGTGGTGTGTGTGCATTGCAATGGGCTGCTGAGCTTGCAGGTATTTCTCCATGGTGTTATTGTGGCAACTGTAAAGCCACATAAACACTAGGAGCTCTCATGTGTCCATGCTGAGCGAGCTCTGCTGCTCCATGTTCCCTACTTGTTTGACTCCTCTGCTGAGCCCTTTACACCCCTTCCTCCCCGAGCTTGCTTTGTGCTCATTCCGCCAAGCAGCGTGCACAAGACGTCGCACTCCCTTATTCTGCTGAGCGTTTCTCTGGTTCTCCCACCTCCTGTGAGTTAGGGTGGGGGTGTGAATTGGCACTGCCAGATTCCTGGTCCTCCAGCTTCCATGTGCTGCACCAAATTCTCACAACCAGTGCCAGCAGGACAGAGATGGAGAAGCTTTACAGTACATCCACAGTGTCCTCGGGAGCACTGTCTCCAGATCATGCTAGACCTCCCCATCCTCCCAAGGCATCCAGGCTGTAGCAGGATCAGATGTTTCCAGCTCCTCTCATGCCTTGCAGTGGGAGAGGCACGTTCATTCACAGCCATCTCCTGGCTGTTTTGTCAGCTCACAGCCACCAGGCAGATGGGATATGCAACAGAGGACTCAGCCCCTAGGTTGTGTGCCCTGCCCTACTCATCCTCAAACTAGACAGGTCGCCCAGTAGTGCAGACCCAAATTTTCCCCATCCTCTTTCCTCCACGCCTCCTTTAATGCTTTCCCTAAGCCCCGAATATGGACTTCTGTGGACAGGAGACTAATGCAAGGCCACGGACAGGTCCCAGGCCAGGCTTGTGCCCCCTCAACTCCAGCCACGATACCTTTCCCTCTCACCCAAGGCCAAGGCCTTCCCCACCACTGGGACTCCTGACCCACGCGGCTTAGCAAGGGCCCTGCAGTGCCACGCGGCCGGGGCGCCGACTCCCGCTGTCGTACTCCTCATAACCAGCTCACTCTTACCTCGTGCTTCGCACGTCGCCTTGTCTAAGCTACCTGTCGTCTCCTGTCTCACACTTCAGCTGCTCGCTGTCGGGGGCAAGGACTGCCATTTCACAGCTGCACGGCTCGGCGGCGAGCACAATCCGTCCTTGCTGGATGTCTCTGGGTGCTACTCTCTTATGTACCGTAACAAAGCAGGTAGCAGGTTTTAACCTCAAAGTAAAGGCCACGCTCATGAAGGAGAGACCAGATTATTCTGGAGGGTAAAGTCTTCTCTCTGACCATGGAGTAGTTGCAGGTGAGCAAAATTTTTGACAGGACCTAGGCAGTGAATCCTCCTTTTCTGCAGACTATCCTATGAGGTATATCAGATTTCTAGGGTTAATGATGTTTTAAGCCTGGTT
Organism: Phaethon lepturus; assembly: GCF_000687285.1. Classification (NCBI taxonomy): domain Eukaryota; kingdom Metazoa; phylum Chordata; class Aves; order Phaethontiformes; family Phaethontidae; genus Phaethon; species Phaethon lepturus. The sequence goes on along the minus strand of NW_010515345.1, from coordinate 77,832 downwards.
TGTCTAACAGAAAGTTAAGTTCTGTAGTCAAATATTATCTAGTTTTTCTAATATGGGCAGGAAAGTAAGTCTTTCTTTCAAACTTCTTCACATAACTGGAGCAAGAGTTAAATGTAGATATAAGTAAAGTTATTTGTAAGAACACTAAAAATCCAGATCTTGTGATTATTTGTTTTGCAGTGCTGTAAAAAAACACCCATTCCCAGGTGAAAGAGGGACAATGTTATGTTTTCCTCCATTAAAGACAGAGCAATTCCAACAGAAGTCTGTGCCTTGGAGGTAACGCTCCTGTTAGGAATATTGCTGTGAATAACTTTTTCAGACCTGTGTAGTCCATTTTCTTCCTCGTCTGAATTCTTGTTTGGAGCCCGCAGGGATTTCTGAGAGCAGAGGTAGGTATCCCACTGGAAGCAGGGGATGCCAGCTCTTTCACAACATGCGGATGACCGGAGGGAGTCAAAGATAGCGTTCGGCTCATTAGCACGTGAAATTCAGCTGGGACTTAAACTCGGGCTGGCAGCCGGTCTCTCGGCTCACCGCACCAGCAACCTCTGCGTGGATGTCACCGCTCTGTTTGCCCGGGCTCTCTGAGCGTCTGAGGGGTTCAAAGAGCTGCCTCAGCCTCTCCGGAACATTTTAATGCATTTTTCTTCTTGCCTGACAAGCCTGTCTCTGTCTTTCAGTGGCTGTGGGTTTGTGCTCCCTGGTGAACAGCGGAGCTGGAGATGGCTGTTTAGCATCAGTCCCTCACACGTACGCGCTGGTGCTTGCACATACTTTTAATTTCTTCTCCCCACTCCGTACACATAGCACAAATAGCCACCGCTGACTCCAGCAAGGCGGTCCTCGCGTTCTGGAGACTGCCGCCATAGAGGAGCCAGTGCTCAGTGTTAACGATACGTGGGAAAATGACCTGATTTCTTTCTCAGAGATTTCTTTGTGTCATGTCTCAAGGGCATGATTTATCTTTGCCGAGGTAACTGTCGTTTATGAGCCAGGCCTTGGTTCAGGGCAGGATATCCACGGGGCTGCACTGTGTAGCCTTAATGGGATAAGTAAGCGGTGCGTTGTATTCCATCAAAGCCCTGTATTGTTTCTTCCTTGTCTCTCATTAAAATGAATAACTGGAATTTCTCCTTTGCTACTGTTTCGCTCTGAGAGGATTTCTCTCTAATAGATGTCAAACTGGCCCATTAAGAAGTGGGTAATGAAACCTAGGTGGCCCAAGTGAGCTATCAGCATGCAGCCCAGCACAGCCTCTCACCACATTCAGGCTAAGTGATAAATGCTATTATAACCTCAGCTTGCTACCGCCGCCCGGACACATTAGGACTGAGCAAGCATTTTAAAATAAATTAAGATCACAAATAACTGTGTAAAACACAGGAAGCAAGCCTCATAATTCAGGTGGATGGTCTCCAAGATTAACAGCTCAGGGAAAGCTGGATGGCAGCCCTCTCCGGTTCATCGACTCTGACACCTAATAAAATAACAAAGGGAGACTTTGGGCAGAAGGAGCCAATGCCAGCTATTGTTGACACTGGATAAATGGGGAATTGGATCGTAATTTTTAGACACCCCAGTGCCCTGGAGATGCTCCTTCCTCCCACAAGGTCTGGGACTTACTGCAAAGGTCGGTCTCAGTTGATGAATGGAAAGGGACAAGTTGGGTCTAGTTTTGCTTCTCAGATCTGGCAAGATCTGGAAGATACTCAGAAAACTACCCATAATAAGAATAGATATATCTTTATAGCCTTAGGTATATAGAGTTTTTTTCTGAGGGCTCCAGACTGCTCAGTAGAAGCCATTCTGAGGGATCCTGTGCGGAGAACCAGAGGGCAGTGCAGCTGGCGGAGCTGATGTTAGTTGTGTAAGAAACCGCTACTAAATGAAGCCTTCATTGGACTTAATTGCCACCCCCACGTTAATGCTGGGAACCAGATGAGTTTTAATGTGCATACAAGAGCACTTCATCAGAGAAAGGCTAAGGCAGATGAACCAGTTGCACAGAGCAAGTGTCAGCTCGTTTATAATCCATTTGGAAATCCCTAAATGGCTGCTCGTGATTATCTGGGAGTGCTGTCCCATGGGGAAGATCCGTCTGTGCATGCCCTCATCTGATGCTTCTCAAACACCTGCTACCAGCCTGGTATCAGAGAGGAGTCCTGGGTAGACCGATCTCTGGTCAAATCCAACACAGCAGTCTTTTTATTGTCATTCTGGCTCTGAGGATCTGTCTGGCCTCGCTACTGTTCGTGCAGATTTTGCCTGAGTGCTGGCAATGCAGGCAGCAATTCAGAATCAATTCATATGACAATGGAAATAAGAGGTGGTGTTGCCAGCAAAGAAACCTTACGGAAACAGCACAATTCTCTCAGAAACTGGCAATTCTCGTGTTTTTACAGGTTCTGAGGGCATGTTGGTTTGGGCTCTTTTTTTCTACTGTTGTCTTTCTCTACGTGGATTGGCTCAAATGCAGATGGTAACTGGCTCTAGTAACCTGGTAAGAATTTAACAGTGCTGCTGGAAATCAATGGGGAGGAATTTCAGTGGAGATATGGAATCAGCAAGAATAATGTGATCTTTTTTTTAAAATCAAAGGAGACAGAGGCAATTAGGGACCATCTGATCAATTACTGTCCCCCATAATCACAGGCAAGCCTGCAACAGGCGGGGCCTTTCTACCTAGAAAAGGGAAACTTTTCCAGCTAACGCAGAAACTTTCAAAAGTTACAGAACCATAAGCAGGATCTGATAAAAGACATCAAAAACCTAATTCTGCAGGCATCAGGGAGAAAGGAGTAAGTGGCAAAGAGCATATATTGGGACACTGAATATAAAGATACAAGTAATACCAATGAACATGCAAGGGGAATCCTCTGTGGCTTGCCCAGGCAGCTTTGCTCTGGAGATGTGGTTTGAAGCTACCCCGACGCACTGAAGGGGAAAGGTTGCCCTATAGCCTAAACCTCCTGACGTCTCGCCCAGGTAGGTGTCTCGGCAGGGACTCTGGCTCGGAGGATGTGCAAAATAGCTCTCTAGTCTTGCTTGATTTTTCAGCTGCGTTCACAGGACAAATGGACTCTTTGTTCCTTTAGTGTCTGAAATATAAATCTTGTTTGATCTTTAAAAAAACCAACACTGTTTCATTTTTCTCTCATGAGCCCGTAGGAGACAGGTTGGTTTAGGTAGTTTACTCTCCCTGCCTGTGGAATCTGCTTGTGGATCCTGTCCTGCCTAATTTCAGACTTGCTGCTCAAATGTCATGTGTGAAAGCTCTACCCTTCTTCTAACAAAATTGTGAACTTTCCTTTTGTTTTGTCTTCCTGTCCACAACTGAACAGTCTCATCGGGCAAAACTGAGGGGGAGGAAGGGCAGATAAATGAAGCTCTTCTTCTTTAGTTGGCTTCTGCTAAATACCCTTGGTTTTCATCTTGCAGATCATCAAGCTTGAAAAAAATGGGAATGGGTACCACTACATTCTGGCAAATTTGGTGAGTTGCCTTCATTGGTGGTTTTTTTTGTTATCTCATATTTTGTAAAGCACTATATTTATACTTACTGAGCTGGACATCTGTTTTCTCATCTACCTTTTGGGTAAAAAAAATACCAAAGCCCTTTGCAGTATTCTCCTTGTGGTGTTTTCTCTCTTGAGACAGCAAGATTATCTGCAGGGTATCTCCAAGGTTGCTGGGTTTTTTGCCTCCAGCTTCTATCTGCATCTTTCAAAGTCAATTAAACGAACTGCCAACTAATGCTTGTTGCGGTAATGATTTTGTTGTATGTCATGGGCACCTGGGGTCCCGTCATTGCCCTCCTAGCTTGTTTCAGTCAGGCCAACAAGAAGCTGTTGACTATTGGTAACAACTTGCGTTTTCTCACTATTTTTAACCCCATTTCAGTATGCATCCCGCAGGGGAAGTGTTTCACAGCCATCCTGAGCGCCCCACTAAGGGCAGACTTGTTAATGACGATGCACCAAGATCCCTTTGACCTTCCAGTAAAAGCAAAATATGTGCAACTAGTCGCTAAATCAAGTCTGACTGTCATGGCTCTAAGGAATGAATTGGCTATAGAGATTTCTTTAAGGAAAGGATTCTCCCTTCAATGCAGGGAGGTGCTGCCTGAGGACAGAGCAGTATCGGGCAGCGGCAGGACCACCTTTCTGGAGCAATATGCCGTCCTCTCCTAGGAGGATGGAGAATTTCTCTGCCTAGGGAAGCTTGCAAGGAGGTAAGGGAGAGAGGAGTAGCCTCAATCCATAGGGCAGCTGGAGGTTTTCCGCAGCAGAGCTCCTACCTTCTCCTCCCCAGACGCGTCCCGTCCGTCCAGGGGGATGCCCAGCGGAGGACGGGCTGGTGTCAGCAGTGCGGGGCTGAGGCTGTTGTCCTCAGGACCCCCTGTGTCCACGCGGGGTCTGGAGCCATTCTGCCCTCCCACAGCTGCGCCTGCGAGGCAGCACGTCAGGCCTGGGGTAATTAAACTTTAAACTACCAATTAGTCAAGCAGTCGCTGCCATTCTCCTTCTCTCAGTCCCAGGATAACTCTGTGATTTACAAGACCAAAATGGCCACGTAATTACCCCACGACGCCCCAATATTGACTCTGCACTTCTACACAGGGTGCTTACCATGTAATTACAAAGTTAAAAATGTTACGTTGTGCAGGGGGAGATACGCAAACTGCAGAGCAGCCAACAACTTCAGTTGCTAATTTTAAAAATATTATTATTCGCTGCAACCCAGGTCCCGGTCCTCAGATGTTTATGAAAGCCCCTTCATTCAAGTTAAGCAGGGAAGCGATCCGGAGTAGCAGGGGTGTGTGTGTCTGGGCTGCTTTTATGCATACCCATGAAGGAGGCTAAATGAGAATGATATCACCTCTTCTCTCTGCATGGTTTCGTAAGGATAAATACATTAGAGGCATGAGGTGGTCTAATACTCAGGTGTTGGAGTTTTGAAGGACATTTCCCTCTATCTTATGACAGCACTCTCTCCCACTTGCAGCCTGACAAAGCACACTTTTCCCATATTTAATTTGTTTTCTTAGCCTTTGTACAAATGCTGAGAGGACAGAGCTGGCTGGAAGAGGCTGCATACTCAGCCAACATGGGTTATAAATAATTAACTCAGAGCAAAAGGCTTTTCATTTCCCCAGCCCCTCCTCAGGAAGACTCTTCTTCCCAGCTGCAGCTCAGTGGAGGGTGCTTTGGGTCCCTGGGACCCACAGGGTCTGATGGGACCACCGGAATCCACTGTTAGTATCTAAAAAAAAAAAAGTAGGGGATAATCCGTCAACATAGGAAAACTATTAAAAAAAAAAGACTAGCACCCCTTAAGGTTAAGAAGGCCTTTTCCAGGGCAGAACAAGCTTTGTGATTCTGCCATGCATATCAGTTTCAGGCACCAGAAGCCAAATCAGTTTCCGTGATGTGCTGCACCCACGAGAGCTACTCGCTGATCAGTGCAGCAAGGGGAATGGCAAAGAGGCCGTGAAGATCTTGTGTTCCTGAGACCGTATGGCAGGGAGGAAGGACAGCAAGCCTCCCTACACAGGGATGGCTGGGGATGCTGTAAGGGATTGGCAGAACGTGGGAAGTTGGCGTCTGGCAGGGTTAAACCGTAGCGTGGATGCTCTGATCCAAGAGATCACAGTAGGATTTACCCTCTTCTAAGAACATCTCATTGCTGGATTAGAGCCTTCAGAGGGTGTAACATGCTGTAATTTATTCCCACTGACTCATACACGTAGTGGATAGACCTTAAACACCCCACATTTTCCCCTGTAGAGAAGTCCTAAGATGACAGGGCGTGCATTGCCCACACAACCCCGTACCCTCATGTGCACACTCGCACGCCTAGAAAACTGCCCGAGCTTGTGGAAGTGGCTCATTCTGGAGTACTGGGTTGTAAGAGAATAAATTAAGAACTGAAAACTGCAAGTGCCTGAACATTTCCAAATGAGTTATTTTTTGTCCCCTGTGCTGATTGACGGAGTTCTGATTTTGAGACTCTCATCCTATACGAAGATGAGGCTCCCAGCCCTGGCTGGGATGGGCTCTGCCTTGCACGGGTCAAGTGAGTCCTCAGCTGGTTCATAGCCACCAAGTTACGTGCACTAACTGGAGCAAGGGGATGAATTTCAATACCTGCCTTTTGCAACACTCCCAACCTTCTTGGGCCCTTTCCCAAGGGGAAATAATTATGGAAATGACACATTGGAAGCAAGTGTTGGGAAGCATTTATGGATAACCCCACAGAAATTCTTATTTTGTGCTATATGCTTGTTCAGAGCTATACTTAGCCAAAAAACAAACAGCAGCACACTACTGCCCAGCTACAGGAGCTCCAAACTGGTGTTACATCAGGAATGCAAAGCAAATGAGTTTTCAAGGCAATGCGCTGGCTGAATAAGACCTACAAAAATCATCCATGGGCACATTCTGAACACGGAGGAATTCCCTGTCTGGTCACAGACAATTCATGAACAAAGAGGGACTGGTTTGCATTAATCACTGCTTGTTTGCCCAGCAGTTGCTGTGGGTGAGCTGTAGTAAAGCACCAAGCAGAATTTGACAAGTAGCAGCAAATGAAAGCTAGTATTTCCTAGCAGAAACAAGCTTTCTTTTTCAGTGAAATTGCTGTTGCCAAGGTGAGACAATAATATTTCTGTGTTCACAAATAAAATGAAACTGTTCTGCACCTTAGGCCACGGGCAAACATCCTTCTCCAAATCTGCTATGCCTGTTAAAGACACAGCCTGTCTTGTCTGCTCGACCCTGCCCATCCCACAAAGGTCTGTCTGCCTCATCACTGCCAGGGGAAAGGTTCCTCTGAGCATCCCTGCCTCCCCTTGAGGAAAATTGGGCATTGTCTATGGCTTTTGCAAACTCATGAAAACCTGATTCTTAACTGGTACCCATTAGAGTTACCCAAATCAGCTTTTACCAGCTGCCAGCCTGGATATTTGTCAGGTGTACTGGCACTGGGGGGTTGCAATCGTACTTCCCCTCCCTCCCTCCCTCTCTTTTTCTTTCTGGAACTCAAAGAAGTTGGTCAACTTTAAGAAGTGTTTGTTTTTGTGAGTCTTATTTTTCTAAGCTTTGTTCTCAGCCTTTGGGAGCATCAGTATAGCAGCCACAAAGGAAAAATATACAAGTCAATGCTATCAGAGGAGCAAGCTTAGAAACTTCTGGGATTCCTTCCTTTTGATGTTACAGGCCTTCTCCCCATAACCTTGGCTTCGTGTACCTGTTTGTCCTACGCCAGGGATGTAGGCTGACTGACGTCTGTAGCGGGGGAACATCAGCTCTCTTGGGGCAGAGGAAAATCTTTGTCTTAAAATGAATGACATTCGTGTGACCTGTCTTTAAAAGAAAAGTGTGAAAGACAGCTGCCACATACAGTGTTTTAGCCTCTTTTTCTTTCTTGCTGCATTAGTCCAGGTTGTTCTTTCAGCTAATGCTCTCATTTGAAGTTGAATAGACAAGTGTAGGAGATTGCTGATGCTAGGAGTAGCAGGGAGAAGTAAAGGCAAGAACCAGAGCTGATTAGCAGAGGTAAGCATTTTTTCCTGTGCCATTTTACATCAGCATGTGTCAGCGCCGAGTTAGGCCACGGACAGAGGTTCACCGTGCAAGCAGCTGTGGTAGCTTTGGAGGCGACCGGCGCAGCGGCTTCGCCAGCAGTGGCTTGTGCAGCAGTCAGGCAAAACGTACTGGTTTGGTTCAGTTCCCCTGGGGTTTAAATGGGCCTCTCTGATTTTTTTCCCCCCGAAAACGAAAGGGAGATCTTCTGCCCCACCAGGGCTGAGATACAGTGACCTGAGACCCATGCCTGGTGCAGGGCATGAAGAAGGGGTACCCTCCGGAATTGGCTGTCAAAAAGGATGCCCACAACGCCGGGGAGCAAAGTCCCCCCAGCGCAGGCAGAGATCAGCTCCCCTAAGGCAACGCCGCACGTGTCCGTCCGTGCTGGGGCCGCCCGGGGAGGGTCTGCTGTGCCCCGGCTGGGTACCAGCCTGCTGCAAGGAGCTGTGCCCGCCACGCCAGCAGTGTGCCTCGCGGCACTGGCCGTGTGCTGATGGCTCCGCTCCCTGCACCGAGCCCCTGCTTCAGCCTGCCTGGAGCTAACATGTGGCGGTTCTGTGTGCCGTCGTCTTGCAAGCTGCCATGTTGACTTTAATCATCCTCAGTTCTAAACGCTGTCTCCTGCTCCTGAAGTATTGCTGACTGAAGGTACAAACAAGGTCAGCAATACTCAGGTTTGCATCACTAGCTGATCGGAAACTCTGTTTTGTGGGAGTTTCCAAAAGGATGTGTACAGCGCCGGCTTCTCATCCTGGTAAGATCTCAAGATGCCTGGTCCTGCAAAAATGATATTCTTATGTTGGACAGATATGTCCTAAGTTATTTTTAGGTTTCTAAAATTATGCCAGTTAGACCTTTCCTCTTTCTGAGAGGTTGGTGCAAGTAGGCTCATGAGAAAACTTGGGTTTTCCAGGCAGAGGAAGACAATACGATATATCTCTGAATTTTCAGAAGTCTGCATTTCACTTCCAAACAGCTTGTCTGTCCTGATTCAAAGATTATTAAGCAGAAGAAACCCTAATAACGTTATCTCATCTGAATTACTGAGAGTAAAAGACACAGCAGCGCCCTGAATTAATTTTTGCTTGAATTAGAATGTCTCATGTAAAAGAAAATCATCTGGTTTTGATACAAAAGTTGCCTACACAGGAGAATATGAACTGCAACCTTGGAAGGATTTTTGTAGTAGCTAATGAGGGCTCAAAAGCATGAGTGACTTACTGTGGCTTAAAAAAAATCGCTGAGCATCAGGTGGGTAACTGACAGATTATATTACAGCCGTTGGAAGGAAAAATGTGTTTGCTTAAATCTCAGCAAAAGGGTGTTAAACTAACAGGTTTCCTCAGCCTTTTGCAGTCTTCTAATCCATTACCCCGACTCAACTGGCAAGGGGTGATGGGTAAATCTGTAGTATCTTCCTCATGGTGACTTCATCGGTGCTTTTTTCTAGTCAGAACTTGCCTAGCTTCAGCTTCCTCCATCAGATTTATGCTTCTGTTTGCTAGACCAAATATTCCATTACTGACGTTTTGGTCCTTGTAAATTGTGATCAGGCCATCCCTTAATCATATCTTCGATTGAAGTCCTGGCATCTGTCACTATACAGCACGTTTCCCAAACCTTTGAATCAGTTTCTGCTCTGAAAGCTCTCTAAAGCATGAACATCCACCTAGAGCATCTGTCCCTCTGCCTGGACCGAGCTTTCCAGCACGATGTGTATGAACATTTATATCCAGAATGTGCTGCAGCAGTAGGACAGGGCTGATGTAAATCATATCACAAAGAAAATCTGTAGAAAGGTAACAAAAAGAAAAGTTACCGGTCATCTCCAACCCCACATCCTTGAAGTCTGGATTCTCACCTGACTTGATTTGCTTTGCATCAATAGACCAGGACAAAACAGACTCATCAAACTGCAGAATTGGGACCCTGTCTGACAGTCCCCCCTCCTCCCATCTTTCTTTTCCCTTTCTTCTTCACTTACTTCTATGTTACAGTGAGGAATCACATGTTTTGCTGCCACAATGAGATTTGACACTTTAATAATTCTGCAGAAGAGAAGAAGGCCGCTCCTGTTGGAAGGCATGCTGGAACGAGACTTGAGCAGATGGGCTCTTTTTTGACATACCGTCCTTATTAATACAAAGTGATGGGAATGAGGAATGATGCTTCACTGGAGAAGTCGAGCTTGAAGATAATTTGGTGTGTTAGGGATGCTCCGTCTGGAAACACTCGACTTCTTGCTCCCTGCAGAAAGACACCAGTGTACCTTGGAATGACAGGAGCCACTTTGCATTCACTCAGCTGATCTACAGCCATTCAGAAGCAATTCCTTTGCTTTGCAAAGTTTCTTATAATCATACAGTCTGCTAGGAGGAAGCAGTCTGGCACTGCAAGCCACACATGGGTAGCATCTAGAGAGCTGAGCCAGTTTCCCAATGCTGCCACAGGTTTCTGTGGCACCCACCCAAGCTCAGGGTGAATTGCTTAAAAAGAAATATTTCAGTGTGTGACTTACCAAAAAAAAAGAAAAAAATAGACCCCAGTCTCTTCATCCCAGACAGGAGGGACTGTGTTAGGTTCAGCCAACAAGCCTTCTCCAGGCAACTCAAGAGAAAGGGTCATTTTCCATCATTCAGAGATGAGCTTTGTCGATCTCAGGCCCTTTTCTGGAGGGCTCAGAAGATGCAGAGGGAGGAGAAGAAACAAGAGTGTTTCTCAGGAACGCAGCAGTCTTCAAGAAGACTCTCTAATGTCCTTTCTTTCAGGAAAAGCCAAGACTTGGAGCAAAGGCACGGAGATTTTGAGCTGTGCTGCAGCTGGGCTGTGGGGAGGTTGATGAGACAATGAGCTGCAGCCTGCCCAGAGCTCAGCCCTCGCTGCCGGTGACCACAGCCTCAAGGGCACGACTATACTGCAGGAGGCACAGCCGCAGGGAAAGTACAATTAATACCAATTTGGTGAAATACAGAGAGAATTTGAAGGTGTGGGGCAGTGGCCGGCTGCCTGTTGATGTCTGGGTACAGAGGTGAGGCTGCTGCTGCCTGTGGCATTCCCGTGGCTGGGATGATGTCCCAGAAGCAGCAATGCTGCCTGGTGTCATCAGTGTGTGGAGAGGAGGCAGAGGTTTAGGACAGTGAGGCAGTGAAATACGAGGGTGGAAGGAGAGATGCAGGGAAGTAAGTGGTGCTGGCAGATGTGAGGAGGGTCATGCACGACGGAATGAGGCTTTCCCTGCACTGCCCACGCAATGCCTTGGCTCCTCATGGTGTTCCGGGTATAAATAAGGAGCTGGCTCTTTTCTGGGGGACATTCATTTCAAGGCAGATCCTTTGTGGACCAGTTAATCAAGATGGATTCATGAGGCCCATTTCAAGTCATCAGTCTTCCTGCATTATGCATTTCCTTTGATGATTGAGCCCACAAGCAGTGGAGAGGAATATAAATGTGTGACTTGCTGACACCTCTCCCAGCAACCAAGGCAGCGAATGGGACAGTAAAACAACCTTTGGCTGAAAACTGTTTTCAGTTTAAGAACAGCAAAAAGAACAGATGCAGCAAGGAAAACACAATGAGGGGAAAAAACCTCCCAGTACTGTTCTGTTTTCTATTTGAAGGCGTGAAGCTCTGTAACAGCTGCCCATGTTATTTACTAGCAGCAGGACTTCTACATGTAGTCGCTTTATGAGGTTCATTAATGCAGAGAGAAGAGTCCATGGTAGGGGCTAAAGAGCAAGTTTCCTCCTTTGAACTGAGCCTGGCTGTTGCTCAAACCGTGCGTTGCAGATGCTGTGAGTCAGGCAGGCGTGGAGGAGGGAGGCTGCCTCAGCCCGTCGGCGTGGATGGCTCCAGATTTATGGGGTTTATTGTCAGCCTGCTCAACCGATGGCGTTCAGAGAAAGCCAGGCGTTTTCCAGGCATACGCAAAGCAGGAGGCCGTATTTTCTGTTTTGCTGAGATGATTTTGCGAAGTGAGTTTAAATCAAAGGGACAGCTAATGCTGTTGCGGGGCAGGGGGTGGGCTGGCTGACGTGATGTCCCTTCTAGCCGGGGTTTGATGGTTCCCAGAGAGAACCGTGCCGGCAGAAGTGTTGTCTCCCCCGGAGTACCGACGTGCTGGGCAGTGACCCTCCCGCAGCCCCGGGGAGCTCCGTGTTGCCTCTGGGTCCTGCTACGCCTGCTTTGCCGGGGGTGCTGGCACCGCGCCTGGGCTGGAGCCCGAGTTCCTCTGTTCCTCCTCTTCCTCCCCGGGGGCTGGCGGTGCTGCACAGGGAGGTGAAGCCATGTCCATGCATGTCCAACAGATATGTCCCAAATGGTTCAGGTCTAAACAGCCTGAAGAAAGTCACATACCACCAAATAACAGGGGCTCAGCTCGTCGCCCTGAACCGCCCACTGGGCTCCGAACGGGGCTGCAAAGTGAGCTTTTTCCAGTATTCATTGGCAAATCTTTGAAAGGCTTTCAAAACCATTTGACGTTTGAAAGGGTTTCAAAACCAGCTGGCCATTGAGTACATCATTCCAGCACTGTTCACTTCTTGCTGTACTTGATTGCATGGCAAAGAGAAGCATGTCTGTGCTGGTTCTTTCCCAGACTGGTTGACATGAACCATATTGCTGCAAAAGCACGTCTGCTGCCCCTCAGTAGTGGCTTGCAGTCCTTCCTTAGTAAATTTTTAAGAATTTATTTTCTGTTTTCCAAATATGGCCAGTTGGAAACTAAATGAAAGATCCCTTTTTTTTGCAACATGTGGCTATAGTTAGTACAAGGTGACAGATGGTTGATGACTTCTTTACTTGCAGATATCATAATTCTCCTGTTCTCCTGTTTCTTACAAGCACTGACTGATATTCCAGAAAGACAGATAAGCATATTTAATTCCTGATGCCACTTTGTCAATAGAAGAATTTTCAAGAGACAGTTTGCATAACATTTGATATTTCCTTGTTTGTAAGTTAGCCAGAAAGAATTCACCTCCTCTGGCAATTATTTTCTAAAATATCTGACCTCTGGTATTCCCAGTTCATTGGTTGTCATGTCACCCAGACCTGCTCTGAGCATATTTCAGTGGCATAGTGATCAAAATTCCTTTGTAAATAGGACCATTCTTATGCTGACCTTGCACGGGGGCATGTGGAGGAGGGATAACAGGTGAAAACAGTTATTTCAGCAGTTGATAACAACCAAAATGCAAAGATGTATTCACAGTTAATGATGTCCTCTATGGTCCCAAATGTCTTAAACAATTGGAGAATCTTCAGAGGTCTTAATTTTTTTTAAAGAACCTGAACTGTGTCAAAAATCAGTGGGGAAAAATTGGTACAATCTTCAGGAAGAAATAATTGCTTTTCTCTATTCAGATTGTTTTAAAATTTTAAAATGTAAGATGAACCCCAAATAATATTGTTGAATACTTCCTTCAGTTTCAGGATAGTTTTGTTTGGGGAAAACAGTGAAGGACAGTGTTTTCAACCACTGCTGTCTCGTCACTGGTGTCATAGTCTTTTTTTTGATGTTTCCTGTGTAAATCTGCTTGTTGAGGGTGTTAAATACACCAGACATCTTACTGATACTCTGTTGTGAGTTTGGACTTTTCTCCATGCCTTTGCAGGCCTTCCAAGGAGGAGCTGGTAGCACAAACTTCAAGTTGCTGTGTGGTAGTTTCTTTTGACAGATCTTTTTCCCCTGAGTACCTCCCAGGAGCAAAATGTCAGTCTAATTTGGTCCTAGCCATGAATAACCAGTTGGCAACCTGTGAGGTCCCTCTTACTGAACCTTAGGAGCTCTACGTGTCAAAAAACACTTGGCCTGAAATGCATTAAGGTGTCAGGGACAATTATCCTGCTGCATTTCCTATTCATTAATCACAGCTCTGGCTTTCTGAAACCCCTACGCTCGCAATTACAAACGAGATTGATGTGGGTTTAACCAGCATTCTGAGGAATGCGTACACACAAAATATCACTTTTTTTTTTAAACCTAAATCACTGCACTTTGAAGCAAAATAAATCATCTATTTAGAGCATCTGTACACCTATATCTAATCCTCAGCCTTGTAAGTGGATGCCAAATTGCTTACAAAAAGATGGAAAAAAAAGTGTGAAAGTCTTTAAAGACATTTTTGAGTCACTTATGACTCCCGTGGTCTGATGCTGATGTAAGAGGGCAATTTAGTCTTTTCCTTGCAAGCTCTCTGTTCCCAGAACAGGTTTCCATCTAACAGCTTGATCCTGGCCTTGGAAGTGAATAAGCTAATTAGATCCCTCAGCCTATGCACACAGAGCACCATTTTGGGAGCCTGACTGGGGTCTCCTGGGAATAACGTGTCTCGACTGTTTTAACTCACACCATCATCATACGTTTGAGATCAAGGGAGAGAAAGCCAGTGGCAGGTTGAGAAGGTGCTTGCAGAGAGATGCACCAGCAGGGCAGAGGGAAGGCAGAGCTCAACCAAGCTCTTCTCTTCTGTTGCTCAAGTGACAGCACTGTGCACAGTCCTCGCATTCATTTTCCCCGATGCATTACGGTTGCTGACGGTACTAGTGAGAATAATTGACCACATCTCTTGTGCTGGTATTCCAAAAGAAAAAGCACCAGACTTCAGCCTGTCCCACACACAGCAGCCCAAAGCAGGAGGTCAGAGTCTCTGTTCAAGCACCTGCTTTGTGCAAGGAGGCACAGCAAACAGTTTTGCATAGCAGCGCTGAAGAGATAGGATCAAAGCTGGGAAACAAAAAAAATTACCTTTTCTCCATACTGCTTGCAGTGTATCTCTCATTGTTTTTTTGCTTCTGACTCAACAGGAGTGACTAATTCTACAATGCCACCCCAACACACGTGTATTTGTGCACTTGTGTTCATCACATGCAGTGGGCAAGAAGTAGAGGAGAACAATAAAGAAATGAAAGCAATGTATTTCATTAGTAATCTGAAGTCCAAAAAAGTACCTTTTTTTTCTCCCAAATTAGCAAATCCTATAAACTGGCTTTTGTAATAGACAGGCTCTTTTGACAAGCTGACCAACCACTTACTTCATGATATGCTGAAAGTTCATTTTTCAGGATTTGTTTTTCCTTATTAACTGTGATTTGAAAAGAAATAGTCTATCCATTGGTGACTGCGTGCATAAAAGAGCTGGGTGAAAAACTCTAATATATTTTGAGAATTTTATTAGTTTCATCCAAGCATTATTCAGGATATATTTTTCCATTCTTCTGCTAGCTTTCTTGCAAATGAGCTGTTATTGACATGACTATTTGTATCCCTGGGTGGAAACTGCAGGACGTGTCCAGCTCAGAGCCTGTGAGAAAGGCAAGCTCACCCCATGGTCAGTGAAGTGGTACCTCGCTTGAATCGGACTTTACCTCACAGAGAAAAGAGATTTTTCCTAAGCTGTCTGCCATATTCATAGGTAGGCAGGAGTCCTCTTACCCACCCAGAGATGTGTTCCCCTGGTGAGATTCTCCTGTTTCTGTCATGTACTAGGGATTCATGGATATTGACCTCACCAAATTCAAAGAGAGCGGAGCCAATGTAACTGGCTTCCAGTTGGTGAATTACACGGATGCTGTTCCCGCCAGGATCATGCAGCAGTGGAGGAATAATGATGCCAGGGAGCATCCCCGTGTGGACTGGAAGAGGCCAAAGGCAAGTGGCATAAAAAACCCCACATTTATTTTAGGGTCTGTCTGGCTCAGTTCAAGTTATGCGCACCTCTTTGTGATCACACAGAGCTCTTTAATCTCACTCTGAAAATCTGTCACTTAATATAATTATGAACATTATCTGTTCCAGGTGCCTCAACGTAGTCTAAATTTTACGATGCAGTAGTTGGTGCCTGCTAAGAAATACACAAGTTAGTGTATTCACTCAGTCTCCCAGTTCTTACCCTCCTCAAACCTAATGATTAAACATCTCATAATGTTCAGTATATAAAAAAGAAAAAACCTCGTTAACTTCTTAGCCTTTGACTTGTTTACTAGGTATCTAGTGATGATAAAGTCTTTCCAGATGTTCTTTCTGAGCATTTCAAATCAGTATGTGCAACAGAAGGGGAATATATTTTAAATCCTAATACAGCAGACCTTGAAGCTGCAGAGGGGCAGGCGGAAGGGGGAGGTGGTTTTTTTTTTCTATCTGACATTTGAAAACAAATACACTTGTGACAAACAGCAATAGAAATGTCAATTTTGAAAGTATTAGTTTAAGAAAGTTGCAAACAAATAAATTAATAAGTGATCATAGGAAAAGGAATTAACTCTAATGGTTACCGTTCATACCAGGAGTTTTACACTGGTTTCTGTACAAGTTTCTGCTTGAATAAACTCACCTTTTGCAGAGTCTTTGCACATTGGAGTAGAGTTTTCTGGTCTCCATCTGTGACCAGGAAGAGTCACCTGGTGCTTGATTTCATGTATCTCACATTTACACTGTATAATGTATTCTTTAAAAGTTGAGGTTGAGGATTCTAACTGAACACAAAGGGTTGGGTAACAGGTGAATGGCATTTAAGGCTGAGTCCTCTTCAGGGAGTGCAATCTGAATCCACATCAGGAGCTTTTCCTTCGCTCTCCCATCCTCTGTGAAAGAAGGCACCAACTTTCACAAGTCAACAGGACAGTATAGAGGCTGTTGAACTTCATAGGTGGAAGGATGAAAACAGAGCAAATAATCTGAAAAGTTACTGTGAGGCAAATGAGTGCAGCACACCCAAGGCCAGCTCACCCTAATGGGCAATGTACAACTCCTCTTCTCTTTCTAGTACACATCGGCTCTAACATACGATGGGGTCCGGGTGATGGCTGAGGCGTTCCAGAACCTACGGAGACAGCGGATCGACATCTCCCGTCGCGGCAATGCCGGGGACTGTCTTGCCAACCCGGCCGTGCCCTGGGGACAAGGCATCGACATCCAGAGGGCCCTGCAGCAGGTTTGAAACCCAAACAATGTGTGCACTGCAAGGATGGCTGAACATAGCCTGTGGGTCAGGGAAGAGGGGTGATTAGCAGCAGAAACACTCAAACAAATCACTTGGAATGAGGAACTGATCCTTCCAATTAGAGCCAGGTCTCCTAAAGAGTTCAGGGGTGCACCCAGAAAACAGCTCTTCCTGGTACTATCCGATGTGTCCTTGCTTTCTCTAATCTCTGCTGAAGTTCCTCAGATGGAAAAGCCAAAATATTATCCCATAAAATCATGGGTCCCTATTTTTATCTCCCTCTTTCCAAGAGAGAGATCTGTTCAGACCATATTTTTTGCAGATCCTTTGACACTGTGTGAACTCAACTTCAGTTCCAGACTGCTAATGAAGCTTGAAACCATGTGAATTTTGCCTTATGTGTTGACTGTCATCAAAATGTTCTCCAAACCGAGATTATAGCTTATTTCATACTGTGAGGATTCGTTAAAGTCTTAATAACAACCATTTAGATAGTTTGTTCCTTAAATCTGATTATCTTGCTTTTTCATCCTGTATAAAAATTTAGATGTTTGAGTAAACAAAAATACTACATGACACTTACAGCAAGAGAGAAAAACAATACATTCTTATCAAAGTTCTAGAAAGGTAGACTATTTGAAAATTTCATTAGATTCCAAGACTGACATTCATTTCTAGCATTTTTCTTTTTTCAGACAAAAATAGATGAATTCCTTGCAAATACTGCTAGTTCAGTGTTATCCAAATATAGCTTATTCCATCTTCTTTCCTTAACTGTGAAGGAGGCAAGAAAATAAAATTAATTCGGTTAATTTGCATCATATGTAAATTTCCCCAAGTATTTTGTTTTGATTTGGTTTTGGCTTACTGGTAAATAACAATTCCTTTAAAACCAAATCTTGCATCTGATTTGATTTTTTTGCTTGGGTTCAATTTGTTCCCAAGCTTGTCATTGATTTTCTGTATGACCTTGGGCAAATCACTGTCGTAGCTTCTCCAAACCCTTTTAATAAATCAGCCTCCTTGATGCATTAGGGAGATCGGTTACCTAATAAACATGAAATACTTGGAAGTCTTCTGATGAGCAATGGGTTCTCAAGCATTTTCCTTTCTTGAATTTATGAGAATAGGATATCAATATTAGACAGCTAGAAAATACAATTTTGTGTGTGTTGGAAAACCTCCTCTGAAGTTTCCTCGTATCTTCTTTAAAACAATTTTAAAAGTCTTGATTTTTCAACTGTAGTGATATTGGGCAAAGAATATGAAGAGCCATTTGCAAAAGTTGTTTCTTTATTATTGAAAAATTATAATTTTAAAAGCGTTTGACCAGTTCAGTTGTGATGGTCAAAATAAAAGGCTCTGAAACATGCAGGGGAAGAAATCTTCGATGGAAATCTTAACTATGAATTTAATAATCATCCAACATTTAGTATTGTAACAAGAAAGTGGCAGATGGAAGTAGAAGAACTTATGGTTAGATTGAAGGTTTGAGTTATCCTTTCTGTAAAAATTCACAATTAGGGCAATTCTTACAGCTATTCACAGTGTGCTTTCTCTTCACCTCCCATTTGCTAATACCTAAAATTTTATACGCTGTTTAAAAGCAAAAAGTTTCTCTACTTATTTCTACTGAAATATCTAGAATAAGCTCCCAAATTGCCTTGTAGGAAGGAGTCATGGATGGCAGGAGCAAAGATGAAAAGCAATTTAAAACGTTCTGCAATTTTCCATAAACAGAAATCTAACATATTTCAGCAAAATGTATGCTTTTATTAAAGAGAATTACTTCTTTTTTCCAGGCAAATGCTCACAAAATATTGCTTTAAACCGATGCACTGAGGTTTCAGTTGTACTTTGAAAAGGTTATGCTAATTTTTGACAGACTTCTTTTTGTTAATGTTGTTTGGTTACCACATCTAATAAACAGGTAGATAGTCCCTAACTGCTGACTAACCCTGTAAACCACAGTAGCATCTTTCCACTCCAGCTCTCCCAGCAAAGAACCACATGCCTGTGTCTTAAACACAAATGTGCTGAAATTCTTCATGTCTCCTGTTGACTTTACTGGTGCTTAGCACTGTTGAAATCAGTCCTCACTGTATTTTACAGTGATTCAGGAGGTCTCAGAGGATGGTAAATGATGGAAAAGTTGTGCTGCATCCTCCAACATGGATGGGAGAGATCCCTTTTGCCGTTTCAGTGCCACATGGATATCACAGGATTAAGATTTCATTCATTCAGGTAGAAGAAATTGATGCTGCACACCTGTCTTTTAGTGCGTATAAAGCTACAAAGCATGAGCACCCATGACCTGAGCATCAGAGACGGTCAGAACCTGAAAAGAAAAGCAAAGGGGCCATGAAAAAGCAGGCTTGGGAGTGCTTAAGACAATGGTGCTTTTCCAGTGCATCTATCTTTTATGGGCATGTTGTGACTTATGAGGAGAGAGAAATGTCACCGAGAATACCTCTTGACTTGAAGGAGCTTCAGAAAATATTGGCAGATGTTCGTTTTCATGACAAACCTTTGTGATAATAGCTGGAAAACAAGCACAGTTTGAGCAGATTAGCAACAGATTTCCTCCATAATGATATATCCTCATTGCTTCACCACGGATCCAAGATTCCAAGGATCTCAGAGTGCTTAAAAAGGTTGCTAAATACCTGTTCCCATTTTGCATGAGGAAGGACTTCAGTTGCAGGGACAACACATTTGTCCAAAGCAAGTGGAATGGCTGAGAACAAACTTTTAATTTCCAAACTGGTGGCATGAGCACTTCTCTAGGTGGTCTCTATAAGATCCAAATCTGCATTCCTTTTCCCACGTTTCTGGTCCCCGCCTGGTCTCCACACACTGTATGTGACTCAAGTCGGAAGCCCTTCTCCATGCCAGGCTGGACACTTTTGCAGCAAGTCAAACGGCCACACTGAGAGAAGTTCAGGATGTGGGATGTGATGTGGAGCCACACTCTTCAGCTGGGCAGTTTTATCAGCAGAGATTTGTGATTCAAAGTTTCCTATGCAAATTTCGTTTGCAATACTAAATTATCAGGTTTTATTAGGCTGGAGTAGAGATAATTAAATTTGTTTGTTAACAGATAGACTCCTCTCTATCAAAAGACGGCAGCTGGGAGCTGTTTCATATTTCCTGCAAATACAGTTCCTGATCTGAACTGACAAATTCGTTATCAAATCCTGACTCCAGGTCAGATTTAGGAAATACAAAAAAAAACCCACAAAACCCAAGGAGTTCAGAGCTGATTTAGATCACTGTCACATCCCAAGACATGCTGGGCTCACGCATGTGATCTAGCTCTTATGCATCACTAAGCTCAGTAACAGACCACTAAGTTTTAAGAGAAAGAGTTTTTAAAAGAAAGAGTAAATTAAGAGAATGGCTGTGCACATGTCCAGGCACGCTGTAGAGCATGAAAGCACGGTGTCAGATAGATGTCCTGTCTCCCCTGCACAGTTCTGAGAGATGTGACTGCACTCTCCATCCTTCTTCCCCTCCCCACTTACTGCTGCCAAGTCACCACCGCGTGAGATGCTGACCGATTTTCTCTCTTCCTTGGTATTTATGTCTTTAAGGTCCGTTTTGAAGGATTGTCTGGCAACGTTCAGTTTAACGAGAAGGGACGGAGGACCAACTACACCCTCCATGTCATTGAGATGAAACATGATGGGATCAGAAAGGTAAAGTAGAGAGCGACCTGAGATCCTCTGTCAGGCACCAGCCTGATGTTCAGGTTACGGTGTGGTTAAGTCTCAACAGACATTTCTGTTCATCAAAGCTTGCACGTGGCATCGCCGTGAGTGCATTCCCAGCTCTCTGCATGAGCAAAGCCAAGCACTAGAGAGAACTTGTGGTATTTTACTAAAAAAATACAACATATGGAAGGGGTTATCAAAAGGCAAGGCAAGTTAACAAGGGCATCTCAGCTGTGGGGCAGGGATTTCCAGGGTAGTAAAAGCTTGGTCAATTCAGCCTCGCTATTGGCAGGGTACGTTGGCTCAGGCCCAACTACACAACTGTCTGCTCTTCACTTTCCCACTTTTCTTTTCCAAGGATGAGCCAAGGCAGAGCCAGGCAGAAGCTGCCTGCCCTAACTGGTGTAAGTGAACCCTTTATGTTGACCTAACTCTGCTCTCCTTGAGGTGACGAGAGCTTTAGCACTAAGCATGTCATGATAGCTACACAGACATTTGTGCTGTTCTGGAGTCTTTATTCCTTTCTATATTCTAGGCACTTTAAAAAATCTGGCCTTGTTCAGGAGCGCTGAGCCCTTCAAACACTAATCCTTTTGAAAATCTGAGTCCATGTTCTTATGTTCCAGTTTAGATACTACTTATTTCAGGAACAGAGAATAACTCAGTTATTCTATCAATAAAGGAGAGCTACTAAATATTTTGGAATGGCACATTCACTGGAATCACTCTGCACCCCCTCAATCCCCTGAAAAATAAAATACTTGTTTGAAACTAAGAAAACTGCAAAGAGTGAAAGTTCCACATTTACAGCCCCTACCCCCAATTCATACTTGCAGCTGAGAGCAACTGATGTGAGATCAGAGCCCACCACACTGAAGGGAAAAAAGGCAAATTTCTCATTGAGAAATAAAAGAAATGTCATTTTGAAGACATACAAAGTGGTCTTCCTCCTCTATGTGGTATTCATAAAAGGACAAATGCAGTATAATGTCCAATTTGAGGCTCTGAACTTCAAGAAGCTGGCAGTCTGGAAAGAGTCTAGAGGAGAAGAAACAGAATGGCTAAATGTCTTGATTTTGCTGTGTATTTACTGACAGAAATTGTATTTGTTTGGAAGACACACACATCACTGCCATGAGGCATATTGTGCCTTGGATCCACCAGGTTAGAGGTGCAAAACAAACATACATGTCTCCATTTATGTTGCCCTAAGGCAGAGCTTTGGAAGCTCTTTCCTCACTCTGCTTTCTTTTTGTCTGTGCAATGAAGAGAGATAAGAAGCCTGCGTAGATTTTTTCTCCTGAGCTGTTATGATCTCTAATCTGCCATCAGCAGGCTCCTGGTCGTGCCCTATGTTAATACCCTTTCCCTTTTACTGTGATAAGAAATTCCTTTCACACAAGCAGAGTTCAGGCAACTTCATACTTACATGAGGTGATGGAAAACCTCTTAGAAAATAAAGCCCTCAAAGCGGATAACTTCAACAGTGATCTTCCCAGTGATATTCAGTGGCGCTCTGCTTTACCTGCAAGCAGTGATAGATCAGCCCAAATCCCTGATTATTAATAAGCACAACTTAACATGAGAGTTCTTCCCATTACAACTGTTCAGTTTATTCATAACCCCAAACTTTCTGACATTGGCCGGGGTTGGGTTTTTTTCCTCATTTGATTTTTTGTCCTGTTGTCTCAAGATGTCCTAAGAGTCAGTCCTATGTTCCTTCAGGCTTTCAGCTGCAGGATGGCATTTTATCACCCTGTAGCATCTGGGACATGCAGGAGGCATGCTCACCTTTAGAAAAATATTCAGAATTCACACAGGGGAAGTGTGAACTCTTGGCGTAGGTATGAGGCAGGGAATGGCAATAGTCCCCCAGTACCATGTGCTAAAATGTTTTCACATGCATACAAGCACTCTGCTGCTGTAGCGTTTCATGCACATTATTTTCAGGCAGAAGGCATGGTGGGATGGGGAAGTTCCTGGTCCCCCTGGAAAAATACATCAAGAGTCAGGAGAGGAGTTCTCTAGTTGGGTATGAAAATACAGAGAGAGCTGATCCTGCTTGGATGACCCTGTTACTGTATCTTGGTCAATATTACAAAGATATATCAGTGAGATATCCTGGTTTTGTATTCGGCAGATTGGGTATTGGAATGAAGATGAGAAGTTGGTTCCAGCAGCCATAGATACTCAAAGTGGCAATGAGTCTACAAGCCTCCAGAACAGGACCTACATAGTCACAACTATCCTAGTAAGTGCTGTGACTTCTATCCCAGCTCTCCGATGTGCAGCCTCCCTCTTCCCCCTTGTGTGCCCTCCTTTGTACGATATCATTTTTATAATAGCAATAATAATAATAACAGCGCTTACTGTTTCCTGCCGGGTCCATAAAGATATCTGAAAATTGCTGTGGTGAATTAAATAGATATTAAAGAGCTCTCATGCTTAAGTGTAGAAAGTACAAAAGATTATGACAAGATAGTAGAAGCATCAGCGTAGGTAAATTAGGAACATTGTACCTGTGCTTCGTATTTAGCCCACAGAATGGGGGCTGTAATTTTGGAAGGATAAGCTGTATTGTGCAGTGAGGCTGAATCATAGCTTTAAAAACAAATCTCCACTACAATCACGAAGGAATAATAGGTACTCCATAATGTACAGTAACATGTATTGTGCCATCGCATACGCTTACCCTGCAGAAACACGAAATTGTACTAACGTGTTTGTTGAATGCTTACTGTGAGTCTACAGAGAAGACACAGTACCCAAACTGAGTTAAACATCTTAAGGCTCTCTCCTGTCCAGCAGATTTGATTCTGCCTGTGCCCACGCAGGCAGATATGCCTTTAAAAATTCACAGCTCAGATGTACTAAATATCCCTTGCAGAACTGCACTGAAAGATTCGTTGCCCAAATTCCCCCAGCTACCCCATTCCCCTCAGGCCCACCACTGCAGAAGCTGCCTGCACACAGATTCTACACAAATAACAGAAAATGCCACAATAAAAATCACACTTTTACCTTCTAAAATAAGCCCATTGTGTGTTGACTGTGCCCTTTGGTACAGCAAAGCTAGAGCTTTGCAAGGGGACCAGAAGCTGCACACTGGGCTCTAGACTGAGCCCCTGATGTGCATCTCTAGAATGTAGAGTATGGCTCAGTATGGGTCTTCTCTGTGCCAGGAAGACCCATATGTGATGCTCAAGAAGAACGCCAATCAGTTTGAAGGCAATGAGAGGTATGAAGGCTACTGTGTGGAGCTCGCTGCTGAGATCGCGAAGCATGTTGGCTACCACTACCGGCTGGAGATTGTCAGAGATGGGAAGTACGGAGCCCGGGACCCCGACACCAAAACGTGGAACGGCATGGTGGGAGAACTCGTTTATGGGGTGAGTCTCCAGCCTTGTCCATTGTCTTGAGCTCTTGGTACTTGAGAACACATTCAAGCCCTACAGGAAAAAGCAGCCCTGCCTTCTGTCATCCTGAGCTGTCTTGAGGACTGCAGCTCTGATAATGCAAATAATCAGTCCAAGTACAACATTTTAATTTAGGGAAGGTCAGCACATTTGTGCCTGTGAAAATGTCAAAATGTTTCCTTTCACCAGTTCCAAGATTGTTTTTCTTTCCATTTTTGGAAGAACAAGGATTGAAAAGTCAAACTTTCCCATGGGTAGAATCTCAAATTTTACACCTTTTTTATATTTGCATGATAATGGCAGGATGAAAGAAGGATGAGATTTCAAACACTCTGCATATGACTGGTGAACAGTAGGACTAGACTACTTTCTGTCTAGCCACTCAAATCCATCATCTCAGATACACACCTGCACCCTACACTGCTAAACCTCATTCGATCTGGTAGTTCGCAACTTGTGGTATTTAGGTCATCCTTCAGAGGGTTCTAATTTTCCCGTATAGGG
>NW_010515345.1:42126-53640 GCF_000687285.1 Phaethon lepturus | reverse complement strand
AGGGAACATCAGTGCCTAAGTCTCTGCGTGACTGTGTTGGAGCGGAGGATGATCTGTCTCCTGCTGGTAGCTCCCACAGTATATGCCGACAGCCATTTCAATGCATTTCCCTTTCCATTTTCAAGACAGACTGTAAAATAAGTGGAGAGTGCACATCAGTGTCACTAGAACATTTTTGCTCTTCTCCTGTATCAGTTATGCAATCAAAAAGCAGTTCCTGATGGGAGTAAACATCCTGGCATCCTTTTTCAGGCGATTGGCCTTTTCTTGCCTCTTTTCATGTCTGGATGATAAAGCTCTTTCAGCGAAAATCATCTGCATCAGACTGTGACATCAGTGGATAAATCAGACAAGAAGAGCTAGATGGCTGCAGAAAGAAAATGCTGTGATTTCAAAACAGTACTGGTAATCAGTAGTGATGAAAAGGAAATAATCCACCAATATTATGGGCTGCTCCTTTTTAACATTTCCCTTGCAATTGGTTTTGTCTGATTTCTTCTGAGATAGCAGGGGTAAACAGAGATCAAAGGAACATAAGCTGGAGTTAGTAGATAAATTTTATCCCCAGAATGCAAATCTCTTTCTTGTCTCTCCTTTTCAGAGGGCAGATGTGGCTGTGGCACCATTAACCATCACTTTGGTTCGAGAAGAAGTTATAGACTTTTCCAAACCGTTCATGAGCTTAGGTATCTCTATCATGATAAAAAAACCTCAGAAGTCCAAACCAGGAGTTTTCTCCTTTCTGGATCCTTTGGCTTACGAGATATGGATGTGCATTGTTTTTGCCTACATTGGAGTGAGCGTTGTCCTCTTCCTGGTGAGTCGCTTCAGCCCTTACGAGTGGCACACTGAAGAATTCGAGGAAGGACGGGACCAGCCGGCCAATGACCAGACGAATGAGTTTGGCATATTCAACAGCCTCTGGTTCTCGCTAGGAGCTTTCATGCAACAAGGATGTGATATTTCTCCAAGGTGGGTTGCCTTCCCAGTGAACCTTCTTCCAGTTCATGTGGTTTAATCTTTCTGCATGCTTTGGAGCTGAACAGGTTCTTCTTTGACCTTCCTTCCTGAATCATAGTGTAGTTTCGTGAATCAATTACAGATTCAGAAAGGATCCAAGGGTTCACAGGTCTCACAGCAGTGAACTTGGGTCCTCAAACCTGAGACCATAAAAAATTTATCCTGGGGCGTTCTTTTGAGGGAATTTACAGAAATGCAAACAAGACTTTCTAAAGCCACCCAATTGCAATCGATTTTTTTCAGTCATTTATTTTGTTGCTGTTAGAAACAAGATCATTCTAACATTATAAGGAAGAATAAAATTCTGGTAAAGTAGGGGGAAATAATACAGTAGGTGCCCAGTGAAAGGTTATGTGGTCTGTGCCAAAGATTATGGACCACATTGAATGGCTTTAAGTATTATTGGCCTTTAGAAAGGTCAGAGACGTACTGAGTTTTCCTTCTGGTTCCCATTTCAGTCAATAGTTCCGCTTCCTGAAAGTTCAGTAGGTTCCTAAAGTCCAAAAGGTTCCTAAGGGGACTTTTTCCCGCGTGACTCTTGTGATTACTTTTAGAAAATTTTTTTGGAAAAGCTGGCACAATATAAGGTCGTTGGAAAACTGCATGAAATGCAGAAGATGTAAATCTGTGATAGAGACACAAGAAGCCAGAGACTTGTTTGTAAATAATGTCTGGAAAAACCTCACTCATTTTTGAGAGCTATATTCGCACAAGTCTTATTACAGAGATTTTGCCTACTGCAGGAGCCCATGATACACATATCTTCTCAACACCTTGTTCACACAGGTGTTCAAAAAGAAAAGAAAAATAATTAAAAGCACAGGAACCAAATAGCTGTGGGACTCTGATAGATTTTCTTATTTATTTGCACAAATTATGTGTCCAGTAAGTAATGTCTGTAATAATAACTGAGGGATCTTTCTTGTGGTATGTGCATATTCACATGAGGCAGGATCAGAGGTGAGCCAGGGATAAGGTTTTTGACACCTCCAGTGTTTTGTGTCCAGGGCAGATGTCCTTTGGGTTTGTGAGGCTGAAAAAGCGTTCACGAGCTGCAACTTGGGATGTGGATTGTATGTACCCGTCACTCTCAAGAGCTCTGTCTGGATGTTGGTTGGAGCAAGAACATGTGAACAGGTCAAAGCTGGTAGATGCTGCAGGACACAGCTGTCAGTCATCCTCTCCACAGCTCTGAGAGGCACAGTTGTCCCAGTTTAGGCTAAGAACATTTTTGGCTAGGTTTGACTCAAACCAGAGGTACTGCCAGTCATGAGAATGAATTTACAGGCAATATATGCATTTTCGGCATTTACATGCCTTGGTGGCATCTGAACTGATGGTCCGATTAAAGCAGACAGCACAGAGGCCTTTTTTTTCTTTTTTTCCCTATTCTTCCTTTTATGGGCTTGGTCT
Source organism: Phaethon lepturus (assembly GCF_000687285.1). Classification (NCBI taxonomy): domain Eukaryota; kingdom Metazoa; phylum Chordata; class Aves; order Phaethontiformes; family Phaethontidae; genus Phaethon; species Phaethon lepturus. The sequence continues at coordinate 51,207 of NW_010515345.1, read as the reverse complement.
CCCTTCTTTTCAAAGGAAATTCCAGCAGAGATATGTGTCTTGTGGGTAAACACAGTAGGGGGAAGTTAATTTCCCACATGCTGGGATGGCGTCAAAGCTCGGGGGACAAGAAGGAGACACAACTCCGTGGGCAAGCGGAGATAACTGCGCAGCTCAGCACAGCTCCCGGGGATGGCAGGGCAGGCCAGGCACCCGCCTGCTGGCTACTGGATGCCAGTTTGTGCAAATATTAACGAGCGTGGGATAGCGGGGAAATAAGAGCCCGCAGGGCATTTTGATAGTGACAGCTTTTATGAATGTGTTTTATCATCTGATCATTGATTAGTAGGAGTCCAGGCGGAGCATTCGGAAAGTCTTCCCATCAGAGGGAAATTCAACTTTATCGCTGCCTTGTAACACAGCCGTGTGCGTTAGAATCAGCTTATTGTGATTTTCATTCTCATTGTTGTTCTCGTCATCACTATGCTTACTTAGAAAAGAGAATGTCTTCCTTTGGGGACATTTCAATAGCGAGTTTCTGTTCCACGGAGGAGCGTGAAAGGTGAAAAGCTGAAAAGCTGAGACTTTGCAAAATAGCAGATTTGGAAGCATCTTCAATAAAAAGTGTCAGGGAAAGATCAGTGGTTTTGATTCAGACAACAACATTTTCTCTAGCTAAACAACGTGCTTTGAATCAGCATTTCAAAGTGTTGTTTTATTTTGCTTTGAAATGGGAAATTAGAATGATTCTGTCATTGTTTTTTTTTAATGTTGTTAATTTCATCATCCTGTTAATGAAAATTACAATTTCATTGAAGCCAATATTTTCCCATGGAACACAAGAGCACTTTCTGACTACAAATATTTACAAGAACAGAAAATTTCAGAAATGGAATATGGGAATTATTATGACTCCCAGTACTCTGAATACAACTCCTTGAGATGGTTGCAAGTGGAGGGGGACAGTCCTGTGAAACGTGGAAGCAAGCAGGAAGCAGAAGAGTGAGAATTTCCATAGGATGTTGTTGTACAGAAAGGCTCTGAGCGCGCTCCGTGTTTCACATGCATTTTTCACACAAACCTAGTGCAGGGTTTCTGTGACACGTCACTTAGAAACGAATGCTTGATAGAACGACATTGTGGGCAGGTGGGGATCTGCTCTATTCCAATATATTTCCTATATAGTTGCTTCTAAACTTATCACTACAATCTCTCAGCATCTCCCCAGCAATGTATTAACCAACATAAATAGCTTCTGTTATACATCTGTTCTGTCATTCTTTCCCCAGCAGAAAGGAGCAAGTGCAGGGGTGTATTTTGTTTTTGTAGAGGTTTTGATTTGTTTATTTCAGTTTTGTTTTGGGAAGGAGTAGGGGAAATTTGTCTGGAGGTTTGGTTGTGGCATTTGTTTCCAGAGCATGCTTGTTTTAAGTGCATATGCCACTATGTATTTATCATCAAAAAAAAAAAAAAAAAAAAAAAAAAGATCAAAACTGCAGACACATCACTCAGCACAGCAGGTGGTGAGGTTTGCAGCAACTCCTTGCTCTTGCACATTTTAAAGCGCGTTCCTCAGTCTCAGGCCAGTCCCCAGGGAACTTTGCTTCCCCACAAAGATAAAAATGTGCTTTTGAAGGAAAGCGGCATCCTTTTTAAGGACAGTCTTACTAGCCAGAGCTTTAATCAGTCATTTAAGAATGCTGGTCACAACCTGCCAAGCACTTTAAAGGTACATGGTGGATTTGATGACCTGTGGATGGCCAAGACAAGAGCATAGCTGTGGGTTATGTGCTCATAGCCTCTTCTCACAAGGAGCGAGGCTGCTGGGCATGAGGTTGACTGCTGTCCTTGAAGCTATGAAGCCTTCGCGTCTAGGCATAGACTGGATGAGTGTGACAAAGACCAGGCAGTAACCAGTCATGGAGAGCCCCAGCTGGAGCCAGTGGCAGTCTGTTTTGTGCCTTTGAATGCTGCGAGACGAGCACGAGCAAGGAATCCGTCCCTCCTAAGCCATAAACGGAATGACTCGGTTGTAGGTACATAGCTTCAACCAAGGAGGCTGTGAGCCCTTGGACATTTCCCACTGGAGTGTGCAAGTCCCCCTTCTGCACCATCACTGACCAGTGACCCCACTGGATGTGGTTCAGTCACTACCACGTGGACTAATTTGTCCTGGTTGAGGTGAGATGGTCCCTGTCGTCACCCTTAAAGTCTGTGCTTTCCAAGCACTGGCCGATACACCGCAGAATCGGGGAGAAGCAACATTTTGGAGTTGTGAGTAGTTTCATGTACATAGTAATGGGCAGAAATCAGTGAAGTCTGAAACAGGCCATAAACCATCAGGCTTTGCAAAGTGCCACCTTAACTTCAGAAAACAGTCATGAAATTGCAAAAGCACTCATTAAATGTGAAATACAGACGCAGAAAGGTGGTTCTCGGAGCAAGCTTCAGAGGTAACAAATATCCCGCAGCCAATAGCGAGACCCTGCAGCAAGAAAAATGTGAAGTAAATATGACTCACATTGTACCATTTTTCAGAAATGTAATTTGATAAATTGTCTTCAGAGCTTAAAATAACCCCAGTGTGTAGCAGCTGTGGAGAGCGGGACCTCGTTAACATTCAGCATGCTGCTGCCATTCCTCACGCAGGATGGACCCGAAGCCTTTGAGAAGGAGACAGAGGGGACGTCTGGGCTTCCTGACCTCCTCTGCAGAAAAATGAGACATCTGAATTTTTCATCTGTCTCATCATTTTCTACAAAATAAGTTATTTTATTGTTGTGAAAAGGATAAAAAAGCAAGGAGCAAAATATCTATTTCTTTAGTCAGCTTCCTAGCTTGATCTTCTATTTTTTGTTATCACAAAATGTGTTGCTTCATAGAGTTTGAGCCCAAAAGAGACTTCCTGTGTATTGGAGACTATTAAATTTAATCCAGTTACTCTTTCTGTGACTCAGAAAACTTATGTTTGACTAAAATGAAATACATTTGGCTAAAATAGAACTTTCAGAAAGACATTTATTCTTCCTTTGAAGATACCATGAGATAGAATACACACAGCTTCTCTCAGCTGAGTGACTATAGGAGTTTTGTTCCCACTGGAGTTTGACAGAATAATATCACACAGTATCATCTGGTAAATGCAGCCATCCTTTGAGCCCTGCCAGAGGAAAATTAAACAGGGATCTCAAAAAATAAACCCAGCTTCATGGGGGCTCTCTTTATACTGTGTTGTGGAAACAAAAAACATATATTTTGGATTCAAATCAAAACATAGCATGAGTAGAACGGAAATGTATAGTCATATCATGACACGATAGGGCATCATGTCATGATACCTGGACAACACACCTTGAAATTGCTCGTTATAATCTGCACGATTGAGAACAGAGCTGGAGATGCCCTGGTCAGCCTGCGCTGGAAGGGAAATGATGGGTGAAGCTTTCATCACAGCCTGCGTCCGGGCGAGAGCCAGACCTGGGAGGGGACGTTTCCAGAGCATCGGCAGGATGCGTGAGCGGGAGGAGGTTCTGTGCGAGGTGCCGTAGGGCACCACTGCTGGGGAATGGCTGGGCCACACCAGCGTGCCCTAAGCACGGTGGGTGTTAACTGCGTGCAAGGTGCCATCCACCCTTCAGCTGGCTTGGGATAAAGAGTTAAACGGGCCTTAACTTGCCTGCAGAGTCCAGACCCGGAGCCAGTGCAGGGTGCAGTGGCCCGTGCCAAGCTGTGAAGCCCGGGCTGGCGGGGAACGTGCTGCTTAGGGAGGTTTGCTCGCAGAGATGATGCATGAATGCACTCCGAGGTGGGAAGGAGAAATATAAATGCTGGCTGCTTGCCAGTCAATAGATACGATCTATTTTTTATAGGCAACTTGTGGACATCGTTATTTGTTTTTGGTGACATGGAAACAGTCCGTGCCGGCTGATCTATGCAGCATGCGGCTGGGCTTGTATTTCACTGCACTCCTCCGCAGGCTTCCTGTTGCCCTCAATCATAGCGGGTTGTCTGTGGAAGAGCAAGTAGGGTATTTATTATGTACCTGTAATTAATGCTGAACATTTTCTTCTGCTATTTTTCCTGTTTGTTTACATTTCTTTTTAGATCAATTGAAAAAATCACAGGAGACTTCAGCCACAGAGCTAGTGGAAACAACAGAAAAATTTCTTCACAAGTTGTTGAGGGTTTTTTTCCTAAACTATCCTCTAGAGATTTTGAAAAATAGCAGCACTTCTAAATTTCATCAAGATGTTTCGAGTACTGAAAGATTTTATCCAGTTTTAGACAAGATCTAAATCAGAAATTGGTTATGACAAAATTTTCTTTTTTTTTAGTGAGAGGTTTGATTTGGGTTGTTTCAAGGGAATTATTTCTGTTCCGTCCTTTGTTAACTCACATTTGCAGGGTACTTACTTATTTTGCTAAAAATTTAGAATTAGGGAAATTAGAACCAGCTGCATTTAGCAATTTAAAAGGATTTTCATTCCTTCCTGAAATTAATGCTGAGCCTCAGTGTTTATTTGGTGACTCTTCTTGATTTCAGTAAGCGTCTTCTCTGACACTCCAAACACCTGCCTGTCTTTTTGGCCTGATGCACAGTCCTCGTGCTTCCTTGCAGTAGCCGTTATAACCCTAAACAGGACTTAGCTTGTCCTGGAGAGTCACTGCAGGGCTGCGCTAGCTCTCCCAAGGCAAGAGTCCCACAAGCAACGAGGAAAGATTGGTGCTATTTTTAATTCCTCGCACTGTTTGCACAGGAAGGTCTGGGGGTGATGGAGTGGAGCTCGCTGGCAGGGCTTGCTGAAGCCCCTTGGGGGTCCTTGCTCCTACAGACCGTGGTGCTCACCGCCAGTTGGACTCACTGTGCAGTCTCAGGGCAAATGACATATTTTTGCAATGAAGGAAGCAGCAGTTTGTCACTTCCTTGGGGAGCACGTGCAACCTGCAGCTCATGCTGGGGAGACATGGCAGCCCAGCCAGGCTGGGAGCAAGGTGGTTCAGCATCCCTACTCCTTCTCCAACGTGGGGTGAATCCAAGAGGCTTGTGCATGGGGACAAAGCTCAGGATTATTTACTTTTGCCAGTGTGCTTGAACTGGTGAGTTGAGGTTGGTCTTTAAGGATGAAAGTAAAAAATTAGGATTTCAACTTCTGGAAAATTCTTCTTTCCTTTTAAAAGTGTACCAAATGATTTTACAATTATCTCTACCTGGCAGAGTTAATTATGTCCAGGGAACGGAAATTCAGGTCACAGGGTAACAGCAGTACTTGCAAATCACTAGGAACTGATGAGCACACATTTCTGAAATGCACTTAACCGAGGAAAGTGACTCACTGGAGGAGCAGCTTGACAAATTGCACAATATCTAACTGAACGGTCCTCTTTGGAGCTTGCGCTATTCCATGGCAACCAAAATGTGGCAGCCAGGGGAAAATGGAAATTCTTTTAAAATAGTCATCCTTGCTATCCTCCTTTTCATTTGGAAAAATGCTGAAGGACGCAGAGGACTCAGAAGAGGGAAATAACCAACTGAGAGAATATTGTTGGGAAAATGCCATTTCATCTGTAAAGGAAAAATGAGTCTTTTGCGGTTCCACGCTCTGCCATCTGAAAATTTCAAAATGCTGCAGAGGTAATGAATGTTTCCTCCACTGATCTGTATGCCACTTCCTCAGGATGGTTTCCCTACCAGGCATATCAAGTCACTGCTCCACAGTCTGACCTCAGGCCTTTACCATTGAAGTTGCTGGGGGACAGCAAGAAATTTGCTGAACGTCTCCTCACTGAGTGACAGATTCACTAATTGTTCCACCAGCTGTGTTTAAAATAAGAAGAAAAATGCTTGATCCAAAGGGAGATTTGTTAAGCTAAAAAATATATTTGAAATCTCTTTCTTCAGGACTAAATAAATGTTTCTTATATTTTTGTTTGAAAACAAAGTTAAAAATAGCAGGGGCAAAAGTGCACTGCCCAGTTTTTTAATCTATTGAGAAGTTTTATTAGGGCATCTCTGATGGGGAAACAGCATGTGCTGCTTGTGTTTTTAATGCTATGCACTGGCACTAAGATTTATAGAGGTGCCTCTGAGATTTATAGCCTTCTCCGTGACTCCGGCAGGAGACCCTCTGAGGCTCCAGGGATTCCCTATTACGCTGTACTCCGACTTGCCAATTTTCAATCAGTAAGAGAAACACACTTTCTCTTTTCATTTTCTTCCCTCTCGATATCCAGTTATCCCCAAGCCGTCGGCTCAGCTGGGGTCTGACATCCCCGAAGCTGCAGTTAGGACTGCGCATGGCTGTGTCTTCCTAACAGCTGGGTCGATTGCCAAGTTTTTATCGAAGAATAAGGGTTATGAGGAGCTGAATGACCCCCATCTCCCTGAAGTGGTGTCCTCTGCAAGGCCGCCTGTCACACGCTGCTTTAATGTTGGCACTCCAGAAAAATATTGTAGCTAAGACGGGAAGCCCTGAGCGTGTTTTCACAGGGAAGCCCTGCTTAAATAACTCTTCCATATGCTGTACATCACTTTTATCAGCACTGAGATATCAAGTGCACACTCTCTGGATACACAGTCAAATGAGCATTGAAATCCTCGATTCAAATTGTTCTGGCTCACAACACACAGAGCATCCACAGATGCTCTTTGCAGGTTTAATCCCCAGAGCTGGCCAAAACCGTATGGCCTTCCCCTGGCAGGCTCAGAGTACTTCTCTTATTCCACTGGAGCTTGGGATTTATTGTACCTATTCTACTTTTGTCCCAGATTTCATCCCAACTCCTTGTCCTGGTAACTGGGGAAGCACTGTACCCCCTTTTCATGAGAAGTTCAGGAATGTGTACATACAACAAGCAATGTCCATTGTAACACCCAAAAACGGTGAGCAGGTGAAGACAAATTTGTTGAAGTCTGACAGAAGTGCTAAGTTATTCTTTGTGAAAGGCTTGATGAAGCCGAGTAATTGGGAAAAGCAAAATGTGAGTCATGCTAAGAAATAGGGGCAAAAGCCTTGCTGTGCTTGGACAGGGCCTGGAGTTGGAGGAGGCAGACCATGGAGTCACCTCTGAAGTCTTCTATGCTGATGTCTTGGTCTTCCTTCCATTTTCACTTGTATCAAAGGAGCCAAGTGACAGCTAGGGGCCACCGGATTTATATCATCAAATGGTAGGAAAGGACATACAGCTCGTGTACGCACACCTTTCTTTAAGCAGGAGCATACTTTATGGCATTCAATCTGTTTAATAAAATCATCCAGTAATTCTGGTTAACGCCTACCCAGAAGAGTTGCTGCTTACCCTCAGATCCAAAGGCTAAGCAGCAATAATCCAATCATGGTAATCATAACTTACTACTTTGATCTTCAGATAAAAGAGCCTATAGAAGTGCAAAAGTGTTACATCACTGTTATTTGGACAACTTCAAAGCATGTTATATACACTAATGAATTCACACAACAAAGTCTGATGAGAAGTAAAAGGAGGCAAATATGTGAACAGAGGAACAGAAGGGAAGAGGGGAGAAGATGAGTGCTCATATGGTGAAAGGGAAAAGCAGTAAAAATAAGTACCTGTACACTGTGGATAGGTGTGAAATGTGAAGAAGGGTCCATGAGGGTCCAGCTGCAGGAGTCAAGCGCATGGGATGCTCTCCCATAGGAGGAATTTTCTCTTCCCTCTCATTTCTTGAAGCTCTCAATCAGAAGCAAGACCTCAGGCTACAGAGAGGCAAACAGAGGGAGAGGGCAACTTTTCATCTCAGCAATGCTTCCAAAGCCTTCAAAAATTAAAAAATCACCAAACGGATCTTAGCAGGTGAAATAGGAGCAGCAGAAACATGCTTTCCCTTCACAGTTTGGGAGTTTTAATGTTAAAAGACAGACACTCCTGTGCACATAAAGGTCTTCTAAAAAACACTGGCTGGGGAGACCAGGCTCATTCCTCACTACTATGAGGGATACAGTATGCCCTTGTAGAGAAAAGAAAGGCTCAAAAGTGAAAATAGAGAAAATGTAACTTGTACAGTCTTGGTGAGGGATCACAATTCAGATTAGAAATGAGAGAGAAAAGGAAGGGAGTATTTGGGACTATTGCTCAGAGTGAAAATCTTCCAGTGCAGAAAATACTCTCCTCCCAGAAAAGGCCTTTCTCTTGTCAGATTGGGAAACCTGACAAAAGAGAGACAAAAAACCAGAGCAAAAAGAACGAAGGCAAGGCACCCTGGTTATTGTAACATTGCCCAGACATGTCAGAAATGGCACCCTGAATTATGAGCACATGTAGATGGCTAAAGCAGATCTTGGGAAAATGAAGAACTGGTAGCATATAATCCAAAATATATTAAATGTTTGGGAAAAAAAAAAAGCTTTTTCATCAAGCAGACTTTGAAGAAGAAACTGAGGGAGAGCATATAAAATCTAGCAACACAGCGAAAGACATTAGCACAATAGGTTGTTGTTTAAAAAGAAGGATGAGTGCTGTTAAATTTGGGGCCACCTGAGGCTGAGGAAGTTCCTGAGTAATGAATCTCCTGGGGTGCTCCAGCGAGTGCTTCTGACAAAAGTTTATGCTTGTCACCTTGTGAGTTTTTCTCAGCAAAGCGAACAAATGTCACCAAAGTGAGAAAAATACGTGAAGAGCCTTTTTCACAGTGAAATTTTTGCTCAAAGGCATGATGAGAGTCAGATTTTTTCCTTGTAGCAAAAGCTGGTAAAACTGCAGAAGAGGGATGACTTTGCCTTTCACCAGAGCTGCCAAGAAGCCCAAAGTGACCACGTGTTTCTCAGCAAACTTCTATCTAAACACTCATCCTTTAAACTACCCTGGTTTGCAACACGGAGAGGCACACTGTGCTGGTCCTTAAGAGGATGACAGTGTATTTCTTTGGATCTATCTGTTCTGCCATTCAACCACACTCTTATTTTTTCTTAGTGTTCCACCTCATCCCTCTATCCTAGCCCTTTCTTTACAATGTTTTTTTAGCAGCCTTCTGGATGAGTTGGGTGTATTATCCTGCAGTTTTAGGCATAAGCATCTCAGCAGCCAGTTCTGACTGCTCAGAGATGGTGGCTCCCTCAAGTGAAGAACATACTTCAGTTCTCTGCT
>NW_010515345.1:29937-42110 GCF_000687285.1 Phaethon lepturus | reverse complement strand
CTGCTGAAGTTGAGGGGGCTAGTTACCCATGTCAGTCCACGTTTGCTTGGCGTCTGGTGCTTCCAACACCGTACTTTGTTAGCTGAGCAGGCGACGTGTTGGTTGCATATCAGCAGGCTGCATCTTGTGTGCATTGAGGGCCACGGGAGGACACAACCTGCAGGCTGCTGTTGAGTACATAAATTACCCCTGTGTAACTGGGCCCACTTGGTGCTGCCTCTGCCTGCTGGAATTGAGTGTCTCAGGAAGGAGAAGTGGGCAAAGCAGCAGCTCAGAGGTAAATTCCGCCCAGCGACCAATGCGTCAAGGCACCCACCCAGGGGAAGTTCATAAATGTGATTCATACTCTTCTCCCACAGCTGGGAACTGAGTTAGAGAGATGAAGCAAGCTACCCTGGCTCTCATAAAGTGGCAGGGCTTCCCAAGGAACAAGAAAAAGAGCTCCTGGATGCTAGTCCTCTGCTTAGGCTGTTAGGTACCTCTTGCCTGTCAAAATGCTAAGTGAATGTCTTGAAAACAGCATGTAGCTGCTCCATATCATCATGCTTATACTTAGCACTGCAGCAATCCAAGCTCCAATGACTGGAGAACCACAAGTGGCATGATGCATTTCTGACTAAGCAGGAAAACTCATTTTAGAAAGAGGTTTTGCCCATTAAAGAGAAATTGAAGATAAAAGTGCCAACATATTCTGCAAAAGAAGAGATGAAGCGGTAGGAGAGGGACCGTATACTGCTGTCCGTGGTCATTAGCTCAAGGCAGAAAGAAACAGTAAATAAACTATGACTTATAATTAAAGCCTCACAAATATATATCCTTCTGTTGACTCTGAGAGTTTCTGAATATTTGCAAACAGTATGTTCAGTCATTGCAATATTTACACAGCAAGTGACCACAGGGCTCCTTCTTAAAAGGATTTCTGCTGGGATTCTGCAATCCACATTGCCTCCTTCCAGCATGTTGGCTTTGGGGGTCGGAGAAACTGGCATGGTTTGCCTGAAAACATGAGAAATAGTAGATCTCCAGCCTATATACAAAAGTTAAGAAACTCTCAAATTTTTTCCTTCTTTTTCTTTTTTTTTTGAAACAAAAATTAGAAAAAGAAAAGCAGGAGAGACACAGCGTGGGTCTCCCAGTACCTGTGCACCCTCAGCTTTCCTACCCCATCTCACTGGTTAGTATTACCCACAGGGAACCAAAATACGCAGCTGTTACCTCTGTAGAAAAGTTGTGAGGGGAGTTGAAGAAGGAATTTGTACCACGGGGAGAGGTAAATGAGAATGTCAGTAGAAAACATTCTTACTTCCATGTTTGTAAGGGCTTTTCTGACACTCCATGTTAAAGCCCAGCACTGCAGTCGGGACTCCAGACTCTTGTACCAGGAGGTAGGATTCCATAATAAGTAAATGCAAATTAATAATGGCAAGAAAATGAATAATACAGCATGGACAGAGAAACACGCATTATCATCATTCCAATTTCATGACAAACAGCTGGTAGCTCATTCAAAACTATCTGTGGCATAGTAGAGCATCAGAGGATAAGAGCTTTGCAGCATGTGCATGATGGATGCACCCAGAGCTGTTCCCAGCTCCACAGCCCCATGCTACATTTGTTCCTCTACCTATGACTATTCACAGACTTTTCAAACAAATCCAGGGTTCATGTCAGGGTCGGAAATAAAATGGTGAGACCAATCATGCCAGATGGTCTGTGACACACAGAAAAAACAAACCTCATTTACATTGACCAAGTTTAATGTCGAAAATTTGTTTAAAATAGCAAAACTGGAGCAAAATGTTTGCAACTAGTCCACTACCAAGCCAATCTTCAGATAGACCCTTGAAATTATCTAGAGTCAGTATTAAATTAGCAAAGTAGTGTTGGAGATCAGAGGATCTGTGTGGGTGGAAGACCAAAAGTGGATTTGACCCACAATCAGTAGAACAAGCATATAAGAGCTTTTATTTCAACAGTTTTGCATAAATTCATTCAGTGACAAATATGTCAGTTGACTAAGTGAGCCTTCATTAGAATTAAATTTAACAGCAAATCTGGGAAATCCTCCCAAAGCAGCTATGGCTTTAGAATCCCAGATTTGTGCTTCTAATTAAAACACTGTCAGTTTAGGTGTAATTCTCCATAAAGAAATGGATTTGGGGAAGGGGAAGGGAGAAATGGCAGAGAACTGACATAGTTCTTGAACAGTTTTACAATGAGGTTTACTTTGTATATTTTCTGATGATCTTGTTAATGTTTTTCACAAAAATGCATTATGCTCTTCTAATAAGATGGCAAAGCAAAGGCAAACTTCTGTCGGCTTTTCCTACCTTCCGTAAGGGATAAGATCAAAGAGCAAATTGTTTGATCAAGGATTGCATTTTGTTTTAAGAAATAGGAGATTATAGCTGCATGTTTTTCTTTTTTTTGTGAAGAATCCATCAATGCTAAGGCTGGAACATTAAAAAAAAATCACTTCATAGGAACAAAGGGAACTTACAATTCTTTTCTGTTTTCTACTGTCAAAATGCAGTTACTTTTGCAAGGAAAGGTAAAAAGAAGTAATCTAAGTAACAAAAACAAAATTACTATTTTCAGCTTGGTCATCTGCAGTTTTTCCATTAGAGAAATATAAAATAACACATTCCAGAGTTATCTTTTAGATTATACGTGCGGTAGGTAAGGGCTTAATATAATATAAAAGCTGAAAGAAAATTATTTGTAATGAGAAAGCAGAAACAAAATTGTTTACTGTGTTAAAATTGTACCTTTTAGCCTTCCAGAAATGAAATATTAAGTAATAGCAAAATGCAAAGCTTGGACAGACCGAAACAAACCATTTTTGAAACACTACTTTTAGAGGACATTTGCAACCGTTATCTTTTAATTCCAATTGAGAATATTAAGGTTTCATTTACAATTTCAGAATTTTCCATGGCACTGAAGATCTGGTTCCCAGCCAGCTCTAATTTTGAGTAGATTGTGCACTGTGGGTAATGAGGGCAGAGTATTTACTAATTACTCCTGCAAAGGTAATGATGGAAAGGAGTGTCCCTTGTGTGATTTTAGCCAGCACAGGCAGGGCTAGAAGAAGAAACCAAGAGATCTTAATTCGGATTGTGTAGGAAAAAAGAGTGTAGGTGCAGAAAGAATAATATAGGTTGAAAAATGTACAATCTAGTCTGTCTAGCTATTGCATCCCTTTCTGCATCCCAGAATTAGCCATTCATTAAAGCCTCTTTCACTGTTATCCTTGCTTATTTTATGCTGATTTTTTTTAGATCCTGCTATTCACAAGTATTACTACAATAATGACTGTGAATAAATCCAGAGGTCAAATAAACAAATCCAAACATCTGAACCTTAGCGTTTCTTTGAAGTACTAAACAGTGTGCTCCATCTCACCTTAGCTCTGCAGAGGACTGAGTCACTAACTCATTTCCACACAGCAGAGAGCTGATTGCCTTCATGTCATGCTTGAATGGGTATGGGGACATGTAAATTCTCCATGCAAGAGGTTTTAAACCCCATACTGCCTATTAGTGAAGAGAAATGAACTTGAGCTAGGGCTCAAGCTGCAGAATATTTGTTAGTCAAGTGGAAGGTCATTTTCTGTTATCTAGCTGTGGAGTGAGATTTTCAAAACCTCCAAGTGACTTAAAAGTACAAGGTATATCTACTCCGCTGTGACTGCTCTTACTAGAGCATAAACATAACTCTAAGTCCCGCTGGCTTTTGACCAGGCTTTTAGCTCCTTAGTATTGAAGTCACTTCTAGAAATGGGACATTATCTCCTAAATTACAAAGGCACTTTTGCAAATGTGTCCCATGATGGCAGCACTGCTGCTCTCCTGCTTGGTCTACAGAAGTAACAGAACAAGATCATAATGAATATCGTCTTTCCAGCCACTTGCAGTGGTAAGCAGTGACAGGCATTGGCTCAAAATCTAAATGGGCAATATGGTTATCCACAGAAACCCAGCTTAACCTGTGTTCACTGCTATCGAGCCGTGGGGATGTCACATGAGATCACATCTGCTTGTGTGATGTTTCGTCATGACTATGATTGTATTTTTTGGTGTATTGCGCTAGCCTCCAAGAGCCTTCATCGCTGTCCAGCGCTCCCTCGTGTTGGATGCTGCACAACCATGGAACGAAAAGACGGTGTCCTGTAGAGCCCGTACGCTGACTGTTCTCTCTGCTGTGTGTTTACAGCAGTTTAGATTCAGGACTTCTCGCTCTAAGTCAATCTAGGGATGAGGCCAAACATTGCCCATTAGCAGTGTCCGCAGCAAACTGTCACACATACGATGCCCCAGCCGTGCTGGCAATCATAGCCAGCTGTTTATCTCCTCTCCTATGAACGCGAGCACTCGCCTCCTCACAGCATCTGATGTCATGAGGACAAATGACCAGCACCAGCAGCAGACACAGCCCAGATGAGACTGGTGCATGGTACAGACATTCACCCTGTCCTGCCTGGCTCCCGTGGGAAAGAAGCTACAGCCCCCTCTCCCTCTTCCCCCCTCCCTCCTCGTTACCTCCCAGTCTCAATGCCCCACAGTTACTTTTTCGTGCTGTCAGTGCCAGGTGTGGAGCCGGGGAGCATCAGCCATCTGCAGCTGACAGCAGGCAGCCCCCGTGGGATAAGCTAGTAATGAATATCACCAGGATGTTGAGGGTCTAGAGGCAGGAATCCGGCTGACTGCCGCTGAAGGGATTGAAACAAGTTGCAGAAATACTCCAGCTTCATCAGGAAGGAAAAGCTGTGTAATTTGTAGCTGGAGATGAATGTGATTCTTTGCCATGCAAATGGATTTTGCCAGCTCAAAGTGGCCGTCATCAGCAGAGATTGTTTTATTTGACATTATCTGGTTACTTTTGCTTAATGCCTCTGTGTCTTTTCTGAGCGCTTCCTTCCCTGCGCACACATCATCCAGACTAATTAGACAGGTATTTTTTTCCTCTTCTCCATCAATCTGAAGACGTGTGAGCTGAATCCGTAGCTGCATCCCTCTCCAGTCCCTCTCCAAATATGAAACAAAAGGTAAAGTCGTTTGCGCTGACAGTCCTTCAGGCCGAGTGCTCCCCACAGACGGGAAGCACAATGGTCACATTTATCTCACCTGACTTTAGCTACTTAAAACTTAGCTGATTAGCCCAACCTAGCCATCCTATTTCCTTCAAAATTCAGTAGAGACGATGGTATGCAGGTGGACCTCCTCCTAACCTGAGACAGATGGGGTGAATCATTCCTGGAGGTCCTTACTCATCTCCAGAGGTTGTTTGATGAGTATGTCTCTCTTAGGGAGTTAAAGATAGGGTAGAAGAACAGTGCCCATCTGCCTGCCTTTTCCACAGCATCCAGCACTCCCACAACAAACATCTGATCCACCTCTCTGGCTGGCAGGGATGGAGAGGCTTAAAAAGGAATTAATCTAGGATGAGGGACCATCAGTCTGCTCAGCCACGTTGCTGTGGTTGTCAACGAAGGAGGAGGTTTGTGTGAGACACTGCAGTACAGGGTAACCAGCATATAGCTTATGGTTGGAAGCCGTGCTACTGGGCTGTAGACCTGAAAAAATGATCTTGTCATACTTTTCTTGTTTTTAAAGATCTGGATGATTAAGAAAAGAATTTGTGAACTCATTATAGTATCACCTTGGAGATGGGTCCTGTAGACTTTCCTGAAAGACCTTGAAAGGTGGACCCTTCAAAGACATTCACTGAGCTTGGGTTTATGGTGAGATGGACTTCGCTGCCCGGTTTCAGAAAAGCCTATGGAAGAAGAAACCAGAGGGAAGGACAGAGGCTCTGCTCCAAAATAAGGCCCTTGTGCAGAGGAAAGCCCAACCCATCGCTAACCACAGAAGTCCTTTCAGTCACAGCTGTAAAATGCACTCTTGTCTTTTCTATCACTGTGATCCCTCGCAATCATGTTTCCTGCAGTTTCTCTCTGCCACGGGTGAAAGCTGCTGTGATCATTCTCCAGGAGCGCGGGGCTGATGGCACGTGTGGTGGGATGGATCTTATTCCCACATATTAAAACATGTGCTTTCTGCTCTGCCCCATGTGCTGCGTGTGTGTGAGCTCAGTCGCTGTGCCTGCTTTCTGCTGGGAAGTGATCTCAAAGAGTTTCAACTAAATAGATTTCAGGGTGGCTGATCTGATCGGGGAGATGGTGTGATGTCTGCGGGAACAGCTCCCCTCACATCAGCAGCGTTTCAAACCAGACTGGACAAACTGGAAGGATATAACCTAGACAAGTCGTGCAGCTGGTGGGCTAGGTGGGTTTAGTCTCTTTTCAGCTCTAATTTTGGTGACTAACAAGGTGAGTTTTTTCCCCCAATGGAGGGACGGAGCACACTTGTCAAGTTGTGTTAAGCCACAGTAAACCATAGCAGCTGGACCCAAGGCATCACGCAGACTCGGACACAGCATGGCACACACCATCACAACCTGGTCCAATGCCCTTAGCTGGACTGGGATATCTCTGTTATCATCCCAGAAACCATATTTCTGTGGAGTGACTCAGGTCAGCAGAACGGCAACGCTGAGACGTGGTCCCCCACGGAGAAATAAAGAGTGTTTCTCACAGACAGGTCCTCCTTAGTCAGACTGTCTGGCTTTATCAAATAGCATTGTAAGTTCCTTTCTGTCTGGGACAGTGCTCTGCATCTAGAGAAGGAACATAAAAATAATTTAGACAGAATGTGTGAATACTGACATCACTCTAAAATTATCTTCCACTCTTAAAAAATATTTTAGAGGATTTTAATATAAATTAATGCCTGCTTGACTTATTTGCCTCTATAGCTATCCAATGGTTACAGATAATTGGCTATTTAATTGCAGTGAGTGCAAAATACCTAGATTTTAAGGCATTATTATGAACAACTGGTCTAACCATCTGCTGAACACAAAACAGAAAATGTCAGTAGGCAAATTATTCATTAAGGCCATAGTCTCTCTCTGAGCTTCAATATGTCATAGAAAAACACAGAGTTTTTGTTTTTAAACTTCAGGTGATGGAGGAGCTGACCTAGTGATCCCAGCTGGTCTGTATATCTGGTCTGGCTCCGTGCGGGTGCTCCTTCCTGCTGGGGGTACAAGGCACAACACAGACCTTGCCAGAGCTGCTCTTTGGATGGGCATTGCCCTGCCTAGCTAAAACTTCCTCATAGTTGTCTCCATGTCTTATTATTAATATTATTATATACTCTGAAAGGAATTGAAATTCAAAGCAAATTTAATCAGTTTATTGCTAATTTTTTTTCACTGGGAATTTTTTATTCCCCCTTCTAATTACACTGACACCTTGAAGAGTAGATTAAGAACTGAGACAGACCTTTGGCTTCCCTGGAAGTGGCTGGAGAATGTGACTTTGGGTAAATGTCCAGGTAAATGATGGACCTGCAAGAGCGAGTTGCACCTTTTGGACCTTCACACTCCTCCTGTTTGACTCTCCTCTCTGTGTCCAGGTCTCTCTCTGGCCGCATAGTTGGTGGCGTCTGGTGGTTCTTCACCTTGATCATCATATCCTCCTACACAGCTAACCTGGCTGCCTTCCTCACTGTGGAAAGGATGGTTTCTCCCATCGAGAGTGCAGAGGACTTGGCCAAGCAGACAGAAATTGCCTATGGGACCCTGGAAGCTGGCTCCACTAAAGAATTTTTTAGGGTAAAAAGGAAATTTTAACGCAAACACTTTGAGTAGGTCCTTGTTTGACAAGTCCTCCAGGCCCACCCTCTCTCATCCTCAGCTCAGGTCTGGTTTTATTTCTTCCTTCCCCTTACCATGTTAGGACATGCTGAGCTTGGCCTAAGAACAGCAAAAATCCCATTTTCCCTGTGCCGCTCAGAAGGCTGGCAGTGTCTCCAGTACATGTGATATTCTGCAACTGTAGACACAAGTATGGAATATCCATGTGCTTCCTCACATTACTGAGGAGCTACTCTGAGCAGCTCCAAAAGAAACCATTTCCTGATTTCCAGCTTGGTTTGCCCATGGTTCGATCTGCAAAATCACTTGCCGTACACAAATTTGTGACAGAAATCAGGGCTTGATCTGGGCGCTGGTGCAGAAATGGCAGGAGGTTCATTAACAACCCATTACCCCTTTTGCCTTCCTTGGCCCATCCGATAAACGGGTACGTGTTCAGTCCAAGCTGGAAATCTCAGCCGGCACACAAACATCTGTTAACGCTTCTGTTGGGTTTCTGCTGTCCTACGCAGCGATCCAAAATAGCAGTGTTCGAGAAGATGTGGACATACATGAAGTCAGCCGAACCCTCCGTTTTTGTGAGGACGACGGAAGAGGGGATGATCCGGGTGAGGAAGTCAAAAGGGAAGTATGCCTACCTGTTGGAGTCCACGATGAACGAGTACATCGAGCAGCGGAAGCCCTGTGACACCATGAAAGTGGGAGGTAACTTGGACTCCAAAGGCTATGGCATTGCAACGCCAAAGGGGTCTGCACTGAGGTAAGTGGCCTTGATTTGCTTTTTTTTGTCAAACCACCCAGCAAATCAATGTATGCACACAGTTCAATCTCCATTGCCATGTCAATCACAAAAGCTTGGGGCAAGGAGGTTGGGGAGGTGGAGGAAAAGGGATATGAAAACTCAGCGTGATGTGCCGGGAAGTAAAATGCCCAGCTCCCATTGAGCAGCAATGGGAGCATCTAATTATTCAAGCTCTGCATTTGGAAACTGGGTCCTGGCTGATCCACTTGCTCTGAAGGTGTCTGCTCTATTAGGTGATGGAAGGGGGGCTGCTGTGGTGTAGCCATTGGTTTCACAGAGCGTTATCCGGAAGGGACACTCATCCTGTGCCACGTGAACCGCACAGCTTTGCAGAGTATGGTATTACCTTGGCTTGGATCCATGCTTGCAGAGGGACTTGTCATGGGGAGAGCATTTTGGTGGTTCCTAACACGAAATGCTATTTGGAAGGGGTAGGAAGCCAGTTTTGAAAAAGCCCTGCAAAAGGTGTGCATTTTCATCCACCGAGTCAATTCAGACCCTGGCAAACGCCAGATTTGTGGCAAGCCCAAATGGGCACAAATCCTGCATTTCTGAGCCCAGACCTGCAGCTGTCACGTGCTTTTGCCTACTGTCATGCGAAATATCTTCAGAGAGCTTCCTTTGAAAAGGAGAACCCTTAAAAAGTACAGACCCAGCAGTCATGAAAGTTCCTCTTGTTACAATCATGAGGAATATGAGTTGTAAGGATTTAGTGAAACTAGTGAATCCTCAGAAGCCATAGCTTTAAGTAATCTGATTGATGGTCCAACTGATTTAGTTATTTATTGAACACATTTTAATCAAAATATTTTAGCAACAATTGTATGTGTGACCTTATACTTGCTTGCTAACATAACCCAATGCAGAGACATTTAATCCATGGTCTCTGGATTACTAGAAACCAGGTGAGCATTTGCTGATGGATTTGTCTGGTCACACAATTCCCAAGCTAAAACCAGCCCCAAGAATCGAAGATGTATCAACTGGTAGTGGATGAGGCCCAAGGATTTTGATTGCTACACTTATTAAGTCAGCTCAAATTATATTCAGCACTTCCCATATCATCAGTGTCTTTAGAGAAGCTCATGAACACAGTGCACGTGGTCCAGAAGGCAATACTTGCACCCAGAGTGGTTCAGGCTCTGAAATGACTTGGGGCCCTCCAAATGAAGGTGGATATATTCTCACAGCTTTGAGATGTTTTCTGTTGCACTCTCCCCAGTGTTTGTTTTCTGTCTTGCAAATACGGAAATTAGGATACAGGGCTGATTCTATTTATTTATTTATTTAAACATCAACCTTGTGTCCTAATTTTTACGTTATCAAAACAAACAAACAGGAACATCCTACCTGTTTTGTAATTGTTGGCATGTGAAGGAGACATTTATCATACTTCTAAGAAAAATAAACAACAAAAAAGAAAATTGCATCAATCATTTTAGTTTTGTACCTCCAAACATCCCTCTGCTAGGCGTGATTCCAAAAATTCCTAACATTTCTTTCTGTTTCCTCTTTTTCATCCTGGCTGCATGTAGAACAAATCTCCTATGGGCCTAATGGCCAAGGAGGAATGCTTGATTTTCCATCCAATGGTGTTTCCTTGGAACAGTTGCTGTCAGTTTTTGTCCCATTTTGTTTGTTTTGTTCCTGTTGTTTTAATTGTTTTAACCTTAGTAGTTCCCTATAGTCATCATGCAGTGTCTGTTTTCCCTTTGGGGTCCTGCACGTGAGAGGTTGCCCTGAGCAAGGTGACATTCATGAGGCATCTGCATAGCACGGCCAGCCTGTCTCTTATTCAGGCTTCATCTTCACTCACCTCCATCCACGGAGTAAAAGCTCTGAGCCAGGTTTGGAGGTACCTGTGAGACAGACCTATCTTAGACCGAGTGTGTTTTAGAAGCTGGGCTGCATTTTGATTTTTGCTGTGACCTGCCCCTTTTGTAGCTAGACCATTTTTCCTGCATTTAGGATAGCTGATTAGGAAAGGATCCTAGAGAGATGCTAAATGAGAGCTCACCGTTGTTTTTCTTGCTTCTACATGGGAACACAACGCCAGGATATTGCCACAGATGAATGAAAACAAGGTTGAAAATGCATAAATAATTCTATGTGTTGTAGCAGGTGCAAACATCCCTCTCAGGCTGTCAGTTAGGTCTCTGGGGCTGCTAAAAGAGCTTGATTCTTCCTCCTGGGTGAATCTGGCTTTGGACATCTTTTGGCCTCCAGATGTTAAAGTTCAGTTGCATTTAGGCATGGCTGAGAAGGGCAATGATCGGAGGGCAGAAATTATACCTTTCAACACCAGCTAGTTCAAGGTATGATCTTGTCTGACATGAGGTAGTCATGCAGCTACAAAACCCGTCCGTTTACCTGGCAGGAGGTCTTCTCCACTGTTGGACAAGTGATCTACAAGAAGGCAAAAAGCCAAATTATCCAAAACAGAGGAAAGAAAACCCAAGAAACCCTGTGTGAGTCTGGACTCGAGGAATAGGGAGATTTTTGAGATGGAGATCTGGGAGGGCAGGTTCTTTAGAACAGCCGTACTTACATTGAAGTTCCCTAAAATAGAAGGCCGTTTTCCTAGGGTCTGTGAATAAACACAAAATGTTCCCTGTTAAAAACCCACCTTCCTTCAGGACTCCAGACCTCTCAGTCTTTCATCAAAATACACTCAAGATGAAGTACAGCTTGTTTTGTGTACTCCCCATGAGCTGAAGAAAGAGACAATTAACTGAAATGAAGCTTCCCGGGAAAGACAACACATAACGCTTAGCACATGTCCCTGAAAATCATCCGGTTGATATTGTGCTGAGGGAAACTGCAAGGCATTTACTTTGTTAACACCTTGTACCCACATAGAAACGGCAATGTATTTTGGCTCATTAGTTAGCTAATCTTTTGCAGATGGTTCAGACATCAGAGTACTAATTAACCTGTATTCTGTTTTAGAAGACAGAAATAATTATGATTTACTTAGTGTCAAATTCTTTCTGTAGCTACACTCACATGTTTCCGCTGGCTTTAAAGGTAACTAAAGTTAGACTCTCACCACAATACTGGTACAGTAAAAAAGGGAAAATATTCAACCATCTTCAGATCTAGACCTTCACCTTCATTTGGGCTGGTAGCAAGTTTGACTATATCTGGATTTTGCTTTTTGAAGGCTGGATTCTGCCTGAAGGAGGCTCCCAGTCCATGTAAAAGCTTCAGTGCTTGGATGGGATCTCAACAGGCAGAGCCATTGTGGGCTCGAGGAGGTCGGCACAGCCCTCCTGCTCACAGCCAGGCTTTTTCAGAATTGCAATATAAGAAAACAACCCCTTTTGTGAGGAGTTCTTGGTGTGGTACAGAGTCCTATGTGAACAAATTCTCCGAGATGGGAACTGCAAGGACCTTGTCCTTTTTCAAGATCTGTTTTCTTGATATTCAAGGTCTGTTGGTGGACGGTTCGACCCTTCATCTCTTTCATGCTTTTTAAAGCCCTCTCAGATTTGTTCCTCACTGTGCTTAGCTTTTTTCCTCTTTTTCATGCAATGTCTACACCAGCATTGCACCTGATACCCAGCATCCAGAAACGAACCGTGCCCATGTGCAGAGCCTATAAAACTCACTGGTGCACATCCGGAGTGAAGGTGCTCCGTCAGATGTT
>NW_010515345.1:0-27406 GCF_000687285.1 Phaethon lepturus | reverse complement strand
GGGAAAGAGCAGTGGAAACCTTTAATATTTTCATTAACATTCTTGTTCTCAGTTGACAGAAATAGTTGACAGAAATAAAAGCTGCTGCTCAGCCTTGGCACCTTTACCCTAGAGCTGCAGCAAGACCTTCACAATAGCCCAGAATTTGTTTTGCTCTCAAATGCCAATGGCGTTCCCCAACTGAAAACTGGAAAAGAGAATGTAATATTTTTTTTCCTTTCTATGTTCAACCCACCTCCAGAGCCAGATGGAGTGGGTTGGATTTTAAAGTATTAAAGACATGCAGATTTCATAAGAAAGGGAAAATTTCTACAAATATTTTTTGGTCGGTTGTCGTATTTTTTTCCACCTGGCCTAATTGTCTGAATCTCACCAGCAGCTTTATCACATTGTAAGGCATTCTGGGGCTGACAGATGCTATTTAAAATCAAATTCTGCTCTTCTCTGCAGCATTGTACATATCCGAGAATAACTATAAGGCATGCTATACAACATGGCATTGGTCCCACTCAGGCAAAAATCTAATTGACTTGTATAGTGTGTATATTTTGCAAGGTAACCAACTGAGCAATAGTCACCATATGAATGAAAAGTAATTACTTCTGCTGGGAAACTGAATCCATGACACAGCTTCCACAATACCTTCACCACAAGCCTGCATGCATCAGTGCTAGAGAAACCCCATAGCCAATAAAATGCCCATAACGAACTGGATGTGAAATCAGTTTAGTTTAAAACAAAATCCCTACAATACTGTATTTCATCACTATTCTGGTGGGGAAAAAAGAAGAAGTAGATGTAGAGCTTCATTCCACGCAATAGGATAACCAATAGGGACAGAAACAGAAGGTTTGGGACACATGGGTTTATGTGGATCATATGACCTCAATATTGATCACATGTTATTTACATGTGCTTGAAAAACATGATCACACACATGTGAATCACATGTGAGTAAATGAGATTGGATCCTAAAGTCATGAGAGCTGCTTGAAACTCCATGTGTGAAATCAGTAGGCACAAGCCTTAAAACCATGTAAACTTTTAACAAGAGTAGAAGATCCTAGTGAGGAGTCTTGGCTGTTACAGGAAAGGGTCACACCTCTGTTCCTTGCTCAGCGTCCACACCATGTCTGCACCATCAGTGCAATATGAAACAACAGTAAGAGAAATCAACGCTAACATCACCAGACCCCCTCTCCCACCTCCAGAAAGTCCAAGCAATTGCATTGCTCCCTTGCTTTCATGAATGCAGCAGGCAAACCAACCCACCTATTGCTCACCTGGTTTTTATCCAGTTTGGCTTCTTGGGCTCTTTTGCACCTACCGTAAACAAGCCGAGCTGCCCAGCAGTTCCTCCCCGTTTCCCCGCGGTGCCCTCGGTGCCGGGGCTGAGACAGGCCGGGCAGGGCTGAGCGCCAGGCACAGCTTCCCCCATCCTGCCCATGGTGGGCACAAAACCCACCTGCGCTTTGGGGGCACAAGCCGGACCACGCACCCCTCCTCTAACAGCCAAGGTTCAGAGCAAAGCTTGAGAGGTTGGAGGCCATTTCATATCATTCATCCTGCAGGCATGACAAAACCTTCCCATTTCTGTCTATCGTTGAGCTTAGCTTAGTTTGCAGTTAGAGGACTTCCGGAAGGATAAATGGATGCTAACGAAGAGGAGTGAAGGGCTAGCTGAATGTAAGGTTTGTATCCAAAGTTTCTAGCCAGAGACAAGTAGAACCTCTAGTGTTTCCCAGGCTTATGTTCATTGGCCCCAGATGATGTTCCATGCCTGTAGCTGACTTCTGTGCATCCTATTTTTAATCTGACTGTTTACCTATCACCCAAGTAGGTTTTTATCCAGAGAAATCCCTATAAAGAAACAGTAGATACGTTAGTGGATCTGAACTAAAACTCCAGAGGCAAACACTCCTGCTTTGCTGAATATTTTAATATATTATGCCATCCCCGGAGGCCCTGGGCAGCTGCGCTCAGGGACTGTTGATCCAGGACCACCAACAGCCCCAGCTGCATTGCCAGACAGTGGGAAATCCCAGGCAGTGTCAGAAATGAGCCCAGAAGAGAGACAGACACTCTGTAACTGGGCAGTTCCCTAGAGGGACCCCATTTTATGAACAAGCATAGGATGGACAGCTTGTTTTGCAGGCTATGAAATGTGCTTGAAAGGGATGCCTTGGGTTGTTGGAGGGTAATGACAACATGGACACTGAATGTCAGGGCAGATGGATGTGATTCTCCTCTTCCCTGGGGCTTTTGCAAGGCAATGGGAGAAAGGAAGTTTTTTTTCCAGACCAGGATGGCTGGGTGCAACCTGCTTGCAGGGGCAGCCAGACCACTTCATGCGATTAAAGGACCTTCATCAAAGCCACAGGGATCTCCCAAACCTCTTCCCCACTTGCAAGAATTGCACTTTTGTTTAAAAAAAAATAATAAAAAATAGGGAACAAATCCTGCTACCACCTTACCCTGCCTTCGCAGGGAAATTGCTGGTTCTCAAACCAAAGATGTCTTTTCACGCTGGGCAGCCTCATCCCCGCAGCCATCCATCCATGTGTTCCTACCCATCCCCTGGCAGACCCAGGGCTCAGAGTCGATGGCCAGTGCTGTGTCCTTCATTGCTGAGCTTCAGGCCTTGACCCAATAAAGTCAGCCCAGTGTTTGGTGTAAAAGCTCAACTTCTGGATCTACCACCTGCTCTAAGGACAGTTCATCTTCTATGGAGACGGCAACAACTCGAGGTGCCATCACCCTGTGCTGCCAATGGGCTCTGGTCATGCAGGGTAAAAGAAAGGACCAGCCCTGCTGGGAAACCAAGCAAATTTGGCCTTAATACCTTTCAGCCAAGGAGGATAAATAATGACAAAGAGGATGACGGACACGGTGCCACGTTTGAGAGGAACAGACGGGAAGGTGCCTGGTTGCTGCAGCAACAAGGCCGGGCTTTCAGGAAGATGGGTTTTTCTTTCTCTTTTCACCTGCCAATCTTCCCCCCACATCCGCTGCGGGAGATGAGCGGTGACATTTATACTCCCACTAACAAGCTGGTTCGGTGATGGGCAGCTCTGCAGGAGAGCATCTGGTGTCATAGAGCCCGTGCAGAGAGAAGGGGAGGGTCCTCTCAAGCATTTAGCATAATGTGGGAATTTTCATTATTATGAGCACTGTTAGGGCAGGACCGTGCATGGAAACATCAGGCAAAGCCTCAGTGGGGCATGCGGCGTTTCCTACCCTTCCTGTGGGTGTAGTCCTACAGCCGACGGGAGCAATGAGATGCCATTCTGCCCAGAGAACGTCTCTTCATGTCGTGCTGGGGGAGAGAAGGAAACAAAAAGGAGAAGAAAAAGGAAAGGATGAACAAGAAGTCAAGCGACACCACAGGAGCAATTTCACTTCTCAGCCTGGCTCATGATAGCAGGCTGTGTCATCAGCCGCGTCCCCACAGTTCGGTGTTCGTCGGTGCCCCACTGAAGTTGTCCATGGCTTTGGCTCCTTGGAAGAAACCTTGTTATGGTGGCAGAGGTGAAACTCGGGCTGCTGTCTCTCTCCCGGCAGGTTTACCCACCACTGTGCCTCACTATGCTTTCCTTCGCCTTCTGGATAAGACAACTTTCAGTTCACCCAAACTGTTCCAATAATAATAGTAATAGTATTAATAATATTAATGATAGTAGTAGTAGTAATAATAATGATGCTACTGCAAAGTAAATGCAAGAAAAATACAACAGCTCTGAAATTAATTATATGAAATAGTATGAAACTGCTTTGGGTCATCTCCTCTCTTTTACTGGTCGATTTGCTGCTGGCATCAGGAGGAAAGTGGAAATTGAGAACCAGCAGCCTTTCCTGGCTGCAAGACCACTCTGCCATCGCAGCCAGCTGAGAAGGTGTCCTGTTGGACCATGACCCCCAAACTGGGGGGTGGAAATACAATACCATGGCCAATAAAACTTGAAATTTGTGTACTCCTATGCCCAGCAGAGTCAAGGAAGCCAGGTTTCCTATGGATCTGTGGCTGCAAGTCAAAGACCCATGTGGAGCCTCTGATGCCTAGTATGGATTGCGCTGATACATTCATTTGAGTGAGAGCATTAATAGGTTTTTTCTTGTCTACAGTGTCATTCTTTTTCACAAAGCTTGGAGGTTCCTGATATCTTGGAGATCTCCACCCTTCTGTGAAACCAAGGTGAAAGTATGGGCTGAAAATTATTAGTAAGACATGGACAAATAGGTTGTTCCACCTCCTTCCCTGTCCCCATCCTTCCCTCTGAGCACAGAGCATGTGCTAATCAGCCACTTTTTAAGGAGCCAGGCTAAAAGATTAGGGTATCAAGGAGGGCAGCCCACCTCTAGAGTCTTTGTCCCTCCCTGAAGCTGGTGCAGCCCCTTCAGACTTGAATTTGAAGAGGCAAAGTACATGACGTGTTGTAACCCAGTTTCCTCAGAGTAATTGCTCTGCTTTTCTAAATCTTCACTAAAAAACTCCTTACAGTTTTCAGCTGGTGCTTAAAAGTATACCCAGTAATCTGCAGAGCAGAGATGACTGAACAAACGTACAGTCAAGCCTGGGGGAAAAAATGCATGCAGATTATAAAAGACAAGATAAATAATCCTTCAAATATGGGAACTACAGAAATTAAGAGGATATTTGCAGAAATCTCTCCTTACAGAGAGCACACAGGAAGCATCAGCAAGATTGCAAACTGGCCAACGTATGGAGGTTATACAAGGGGGAAACCAAACCTGTCCACCAGTGGTGACCACCAGGTCCGCAGCGATGCAACGCATGCAGCGACAGCGGCGAATCTCTTGGCGGCGATGGCAATCAGTGAAGCATGGAAAATGAGATCACTTGTGGAGCTTTTCCCAGTGACCAAAACCTTGTAGGGTTGACCCCTAACCAAAGCTCCGCATCTTTCAGCAGGGGGTTCAGGATGGAAAGTTGCTCCCAGTGGCACTGGAGCCTGCAGCAAGAGCTCCAGCTGGGCAGAAGCTTGGCAGCTCACGCGGGCAGTGGGACCAGATGAAGGAGAAGTAGAAAAAAAATTTTTTTGGCATTATTGACTGGAAACCTCCTTTCTTGTTAAAGAAAAAAAAAAAGAAGTTCTCTTCTATTACAAGAGGTTTTATTAACTTTGAAAACTGGAATGTTTTCATGCTTTGCAGGTTAACTTTTTTGCCATCAAACCCCAATACAGCAAAAGACAGAATCCTTGTGCAAAACGTACTTGCCCGAAAGACAGTGCTGGTGTCAGGCAGACAGCTCTTGAATCGAAACCTTCCATGCTCATGTTGGTGTTGTTTTGGACTCTTTCGATATCGCTTCAATATAGTTTTCCGCTTCCTGAATCCTTGCCCTTCCTGAAAAGTGTGGGTTACTTATTGCAAAACCTGCCAAGCGAAGCAAGTGAATCAACTGTCCTACAAGGGCAAGGAACAAGCTGTGCCACCCACCGGTCCACGTGTCCACGGAGTAGCAGGGAGCACCAAGAACAATGAAGAGGCTTTGTTACCAACTGCAGGCACTTCTGCAGGCATAAATATTATTCTTTAACTGCGTGGCCGTGTCTCAACTGCATGGCCCATATGCAATTTTCCTCTCATGTCCAGGGAGTAGGGCTGTCAGTGCCCGTCAGACCCTGGTCACTCCAACAGATTTGCACTGGCCTGTTGGGCTTGCCCTGGGGAATCTGTACCAGCAAATAAGGTGTCAAGCCGATATTGCAGAACAGTGATAAGCACAGAGCAGGGGACGTCTGCCTGGTTGTACTATAGAGGAAGCATGTCCTAGAAACAGGAACCTCGGACACAGAGCTGAGCCAAGCTTTTGGGTCCTGCTGCTGCCCGGGTTATCCTAACCCTGACAACCCAAATCCACCTGGTCAGCATGGAGGAGAAGGTTTTGAGAGCTACACTGAGTGACATCGGGGTTAGATGTGGGGACTCGGTTTCAGTAGCAGTGAAATGAGTCTTTCTGAAACTCATCTCTTCCCCAGAGAGCCATGACAATTCATTAGGCAATTGTAAAATCAGAATGTAGCTGCTGACTGAGTTGCGGTCCATTAATAGCCCTATTTATTGCCAAGCAAATAATTAGCTTAGACATGCATCAACGGGTCTTGATTGCATATGAAATAACTGCCTTATTACACAGAAATCAAATGAGTTTCTGAGAACAGCTCAGGTGTCACCTCAACCTCAGTATTGAAGAGGAAAAGAAAAAAAAAAAGAAAAAAACACAGCCATTTCAATGTGTTGCTCAGCAACAGAATTTGCGGGGGAAACAATCTAGGAATGAAGGAATGAGCATTTCCAAGAGAACAGGTTATTTCAGGCGAGACGTCAGGGACAAGCAAATGTCACAGAAGCGGAGAACTTTTTTTTTTTCCCTCCTTTAATCAATAATTTAAACTAGGCATTTTGGGTAAAATAAGCATTTAAGTTAGCTGATTGAAAAACGGAGATCCCAAACCTTTACAAAGAGTCACATTGCTGAAGAAACGTTTATTTGTTTGTGTGAGGGAAACGTTAGATTTACTAGACACCGAATTAAAAATTGAAAATGCTCTTAGAAATGTCACCTGTTCATTTAAACAGGAAGATGATGTAATGCCAACATTGCTATATTGCGCAGCATCCCTCCCAGAGCCATCTCATATTAATTTTGTTGTTCTCCTTCCCACATGCCCTTCCCTCCCTCCCTTCTCATTTCTCTTCTAGGACAAGACAAGCGCGCTGAGTCTCAGCAATGTGGCGGGGGTTTTCTATATCCTCATCGGTGGGCTCGGACTAGCCATGCTGGTTGCCTTAATCGAGTTTTGTTACAAGTCCAGAAGTGAATCAAAGCGGATGAAGGTGGCAACCCATTCCCCGGCCTTTCACACCTTCTCTCTGATCCTACCCCAGCTCCAAAGCTGCCTACAGAGACGGATGCAGCCCACACCATGCGTGGAAAGCCAAGACATAGGGATAACGAAGTGACCATGTCACTCGACTTGCTAGAAAGGAATAGGAGCATCAGAGGAAGCTAAAAGAGGGACAAGTGGGCCGTAGTGGGGAGCTGATGCAAGATCAGACGTGTGGCATAATGCTATTTCAAAATCCAGATATAGAGCAAAATCCTAGCACGAACGGTGACAGGAACACATCGTCATTCCTTAAATTTAACGAATGCAGACTATGGCAACGCATGTGCAGCATGGATGAAGTTGCTGGGCTTGGTGTGATGCAGCCGTTACTGCGATATGAAAAAATCCCCAAACCCAAGCAGTTAACGGCAAGATAAAACTGGGGTAGCACGGTGGTGAATCAGATCCTGTTGTTCCCTTTGCTGGCACCCTGCTGGCACCATTTGCAGGTTGCCAACAGTGATATACGCTCAGAGCGTTGTTGCCCTGGAACAGATGATGTGGGTCTCCAAATTCAGAATTATGGGTCCTCTTAGACAGAAACTGGCCTTTAATGTCTCCTGTAATGTTTTTTTTTTTTCTCCACCCTGTCATGGTCTTGCAGAAGCTTACTTCCTATGACCCAGGAGATTTGTTTCAGCCCTAAATTCTGGTGTGCCTAAATTTCAAAGTGTCATGTCAAGAGTGGATTAGATTTGAGAGCCATGGGGATACACATTTAATGCAGCATCTGTGGAACAAGTACCTCCTGACTCAGATGACTAGCAGAGGCAATCCCTTACACAGATACCATTGTGTACAAGGGTGCAGACGGATCTGTGCTGTAGGAGTAACACATCCTTTTTCTTCCTCATCTTGACCTCTCCCATGAGCATGGAAGTCAGTACGAGCATACAAAGTATGTAGGGAGTTTCATATGATTTAGAGACATTTTCACTTCCTTGAGCACTGAAACTTACCCAGAATCAAAAGGAAAATAAGCAATTGTTTCTTTGGGTTTTACGTCACAATTTCACAACATGCTGAATGTTTTGTCAGCAATAATAACATTCCTAATTCACTGAAAATGTGCAATAGCTCTTTTCCCATTGAGGTTCAGAAACTTCTACAGGCAATGAGAGGTACATTGAGCACCGGGGTAAGACAATGCAACCAATTAATGCCCCTGAATATGCAAAAATTAAATTATAATTGCTCTCTACACTGTAAAGCTAGGTACATCACGAATACACTGTGAAAGAGTGTCAGAATGCAATAGTTCCATAGTTTTAGCCTTAAGGAGGTTCAGCCCTGGTATTGGCTTCCCTGTGTTGCTAGAAATTACCCACTAATTCTCGTCAGTGTTAGCTTGCTGTGCTCTTGCCATGTTAAAACCAGCCACTATGGGAAGGAATCGTTGCTCCCAACGTTAACATGTTCTAAGCTTGTCCCTTTGGCTGGCTCCCACCATCAGTGGCTGCCTCACAAAGCCATTCAGCAGAGTCCAGGCAAGTGCCCAGAAAGACGACTCGGATCCCCCTCTAAACCCAACCTCTGCTCAGCAAATCCCTACGGACCCCCTGGGCGAGCTGCGGATCCCACCAGCACAGGGAGACTGCTCCATGCCTGGCGAGGCACCAAGCTGACTGCTTCTGAATAGCTGTTCCCGATTTATCTGTTCTGGATAATTCTTCGTCCAGAAAGGGCGATGGTGTCCTTAGGGATAGCTTAAACACAAAGAAAACAAATTAACTTTGTCTCTTAGTTTAATTGTTTTAAACAGGTGGTTTCCTTAGATCTCTGAAAGCAAACATTTTGGACAGTATCTGGAACAGGAAGATGAGATTTGGGGTCCTGAATTAGGTTTGCATTTCCTGGTTACCTCAGTCATCACTGTAGACAAAAACACAGGCACATGCTCAGCTTCTCACACGAGGAGAGTTAAACATATGCTTGCAGTGAGTCAGAGTCCACCACACATAACAGCACCGGAGTAGTAATAGCATATCTATGGGGGAAGTGTGTATAATACCTCTGCTCAGATCCAGCATGACTGTTCTTATGTTGTAGAGTTTGAATAGTTTTTGCATATGGCATGTATGCTTTATACCCCAAAATACTGCTGAAACGTTTAATTTTGAATGTAGAAGAGGTGCGAATGAACAGCAGATGCGGTAGGGACATGCAGAAAGTGAGAGTCTGAATGGAGACAAGGAGGGAGAGAACAGTGACAGAAGGACAACACTGGTTTATACTGTAATTTCTCCAACATTGCTGAGGACAGGGGGAGACCCCCCCGTCCTTCCTAAAAAGGGTTTTTGTTTAATCCCACAGCAATCAATCAACGAAGCCATACGGACATCAACCCTTCCCAGGCCGGCTGCAGCAGGAGGCAGTGGCGAAAACGGACGTGTGGTCAGCCACGATTTCCCCAAATCCATGCAGACGATCCCGTGCATGAGCCACAGCACCGGCATGTCCCTGGGAGCCACGGGATTATAATTGGCCTTTTGACCCATTGCCTGGGTGAGAGCAGGGGCAGCCCAACTCCACCCCCTCCAGAGCCAAAAACAAACCCAACACCAACAAGACAAACGATGATGACAGAAGGGACAATTGGATGGATCTTCTCAAGGAAATCGAATCTATTTCCCTTTTTATTTGCAAGCAGATCAGCCGGCAGGAGAACAGAAACAGGTCTGTACTGCAATAAGGAGAGTGTAATGGGATTTAACAGACTTGTGAACCATCCCTGATCAAAGAACCACTGGAACACTAATGAGGACGATGCCATTTTGTTTTAACTTGGTTGTTAATAAGTCTTAGTGTGTGCAATATATATATTTTTTCTTACTAATTCCTGTGGTGTCAGGGTAACATCAGCCCTTTCCCCTTCCCTGCTCACTCCTTCAATCTGGTTTAGTTTGGGATGCAAACCATAATGTCTGAGCTACTAACAGCAAAAAAGTGAATCTGATAAATGGCAAGTTGAACTCCCTGCAGGACGTCAGCATTGACCCCTTTTGTCCATCGTGATTCTGCCTTCCGTTGTTCTGTTGTGAACTCGGGCTGTGGAGTTATTGCAACGAGCTGCAAATGGCTCTCCCTGCAACAAGAAGAACTTGATGCGAGAAAGAACCTGAACAAAGACATGAGGCTGTTTTACAGGGGCAAAGTCGTGCGTGGGTTTGGAAACCCCACATAACCTGAGGACAAAGTGATAATTCTTCCAGAGATTATGAGTTGTTGTTCCAGAGAAGAATCTCATCTGGAGTGTGCCTGGAGTGGAAAGCATCATGCATGGCAGACTGGAGCAGATGATTGGTCTAAGATCACGGTTGGCTGCTGTTTATGGAAGAGAGAAAGTAAATGCAGCATTCCCCTCACATGCAACTCTCCTGCCTAGGTTATTGGGGGCTAATAAGCAATTGTGAACCGTTTCTTCATTGCTTAGCTTCTGTGTGTGCTTCCCGTGTGGTGGTCACATAAGGGAACCACTTGAGCTGGGAATAGACCATCTCAAGACGTCCAGTTCTAGATGGCTGCCTATAACCAGTAAAACATGCTAGAAGTTACGGGGCTGCAATGGGAATATCCCTGCCTTTTTGCTCTGAAATCCCTTTATGGCCATTTTTCTAATAAAGAGGGACATTTTGTAGATACTTGGCCAGAATGGCTTCCTGGAAGGAACTGCCAAAGCAAACCAAGGAGGAAACCCTACAAGAGCTTCATTCAAGCGTCCATGACATTCGACAGCACCAAGGCTGGTCAAATTCAGCCCTCCCACTAAGTTGTGGCCTGTCTGGGTACAAAGCTAAAAGTAGCAGATTCCCACTCATGTATCCTTATGAAGGGGAAAGCATCCACAAGCCAGGAGAGCAGGTTGCTGACCCCAGACTCAATATTGCAGAAACCTGCACTGCCAGACAGGCAGCCAGGAGTCCAACCACAGGCATGGAGATCAAAGGGACAAGAATGGTTTTCCAGAACCACATAAAAGGTTCATTCTGTGAATCACTGGCATGGACAGACAAATGCTTCCCACCCTGGTGGGCATGAGACACCTCCCCAGAAGTGAAGAATTCCCAGGGGAACATCTGGAGACAGAGAAGATCTGCGGGGCAGGGACCACAGTGAACCCACTCAGCCTTGTCCTATCTCACAGGTCCATCACTGATGGCAAAGAAAGTTCAAAGCTTCTCACAGGACCCAGCAGATATCTGTCCAGGGACTGAGCTGCTATTGGAGCGTTCTGAGCTACTTTTTCTCATTTTATTTATCTTTTTCTTTTTTTTTTTTTTTTCCTGCAACGTAGCAAAAGAAGAGCAGGAAAAGAAGAGAGGCAGATGAAGAGAAAGTGATGCAGGCAAACGACTGGCACAGGTCTATGAGGAGGATCTGTCTATGCAGCTGTCCATAAGTACAGCTGGAAGCTGCCTGAATGCCAGTTTCCATTAGCGTACGAGTGTGCAAGAGCAATACGTTTACCACCTTTAACACCAGCCTGGTCTGAAGTATCATCTGTTCCATTTACCCACTTGTCATGCAACACTTTGGAGACCAGAAAGTCAGAGTCAAGGTCCTAAGCTCAGGCGCAGCATGTCTTGTGCCAGTATGTTTTCCTCTCTCCGCCACTGGAAACCCTTGTGATCTTCATCTCTCATCGCCGAACATGAACCCTGTTATCAGCCACACCAAACACCTCTTCAGGTCACTTTGTGTTGGTTGTCATTGTTTATAATGTGCTTTTCTTAATTTTAACTTCAGTTCTGTGTAAGTGCTAGCACAGTGGAGTCAGCCCACAGGCTAGCCCATTTCCATGCCCAGAGCACTCGGATGCATCTCCTGACCCAGCTCTTGCCACATCCCGGACCTCGCCACGGAAGTGCATCACTGGGTGCTGTGGCGGGAGCAGGCTGCCGAGACCCATCCGTGCCCTGTCCTCCTCCAAAGGCAGGACCACGTGGCAGCAGGTCGCGAGGAGCCCGACCGGACAGTTAGATGGTCTCATGAGAAGCGGCGTGTCTGTGCTAGGACTGGCCACCTGTGACGTGAAGATGCAGTTTTTAAAGGCTTTTGATCAGTGGAGGGGTTAAAAAAAAAAAAAAAAAAAAAAAGAATAGGACAAAAGCGTGGAAAATGTTAACTTGTAATATGTATTTTTACTACACTTTTCTTAAAAATAGAGTAATGGTAAAACTCTTAAAGACACTGACATTTTTTCTCAACAGGAATCCATATTTAACAGTTTTGGCTTTCATTAAATTTTGCTCTTTGGTACCTGGATCTTTTATTTAACAGCTATATTTGTTTTAGCTCACTTTTGTTTTTTCTTTCTTTTGTTTTTTCTTTTAGCAGTATCGCAAAGGATTTTGCTTTATCAAATGCAACAGTGTTTTTCTTTTCACATTCTCTTTTTTTCAAGCAACATTTTTATTGGTAATTATTATTTACACAAAAATGAAACTATCAGCTGGAATTTTAGCACCAAGGATCCATGATCCATTTTTCATACCTGTCCATGCCGTTTTGTGCCAGTGCTGGATGTGTGGAAATGAAAATGATGTTACCCTCAGGCAATATCACCCAACCTGAATCAAACGAGATTTCCTTGATTATTGCTGTGTCTGACTTGTGAACAGCAGCCAAATAAACTGCTTCAGGTTGAAATTGGGAATCTATCTAATATTTACCCAAGAGTCAGGGAACAAAATATTCATTGGTTTCAAAGTTAATGATTTTGCTTTGTTGGAGTTTTGTGGGCTTATTTGTGGAGGAGGGCTATTAGAGGATTTTAGCTTGTTTCTACAAAGAGAGACGACATGGTCAGCTCAGAGCTAATTCAGAACCAGCACTGGTCCAAAAATCCTCACCAGGATCAGCTTTCCCAGGAGCTCCCATGCTGTTTCAGGGGCTTGGACATCCAGGATGTTTCTCACTCAGTTTTCACACAATTAACCTGCTAAATTCCTCATCCAAAAGGGGCAAAGAGAGTAGAATTTAAAGGGTCTTGGACATTTATGCAGGTGCTGACAGCTGCTGAGATTAGCTGTAGTCATTAATGTCGTGCCCTAACATAGCACTTGGTGTCACAGATCTGGAAGGGTTTCCCTTCCCCATATTGTCATTCCCATTTATTGGCTGGGGAATACCTTTCGAAAAGGACTCTGGATCCTCAGGCTTCAAAGCACAAGAGACTCCGAATCAACGGGGCATGAAGGAGAGGCTTCCCATAGGCAAACTATGCTGGATCAGCCCGTTTTGGTCTTCCACAATTACTCAGGCATCCAGCACTGTACTGTGGGCTTGGACCCTGTCTCAAAACACTTTTCTTGCTCAGTGGTTCACTCTTGGTTCCCAGTGAGGTTGCAGAAATACACAATAAATGTTTCTTTGTATCTTGGCATAAACAGGACAAAATTCCCTTCTAGTGGCAAAAGCAAATATTCCTTGTAAGAAAGTCTCCAGCAAGAATCCAAAACCATCTTCAGCTCTTGTTGAAGCAACCTTGAAGTGCAGCAGGTGAGGAACAGATGCACCACCCCGTCCATCCCTTTGATATGGGATGATAACCCTGGCACCAGGACACAAAGCTGGGATGCTCCAAAAAGATTTGGCTGGACTTGTTTTGCCACGTGCCTACCTGCCATTAAATGAAAGGAGAACTTACTCATCTAAACTCAGTGAAGGGATGGGGCAGGGGTGCATCAATGTTTGCTGTAACCCAGTGGGTACCACTAACCTGTTCAGCTTCAGCAACTCAGCCACATATCTCCATCAAAAGTTTCATGAGACGTGGGAAGTTTTCACTGTGAACACAGGCTTGTACTCAGTTTTCAATGACATGGACAGTCACGCAAGTCTCACACATGGCTCTGGGTCCCCAGGAGAGCATTTCTGTGCACATTTCTAACTAACATGTTGGTCTGCCACAGAGGGACACATCAGAGCTCAGATGACCCATCACAGTGGTGTGTGGTACTCTTAGGACACTGCTGATACTCTTCACTGCCATGGCATGAGAAATAACAGCACAGATTGGGGCTTAGCTAGTGGAGGTTGCTCTGAAGTACCACCTTGAAGACTGGAGGAGATGGGTTCGGGCCCTTCCCACCAGCAAAGGTACCAGCTTAACCCCAAATACCTTTTAGAGATCTGTGTGTCCTGCTCTCTGATGGCTTTTGTAGCTGCTGACCTCTCTTAAGCATAGATTCCCTAGTTGCCTTCATGTTACCTATGGACACAAATCAATTTGTCAGCCACCAGTGCTGGTCCTGTGTCTTGGCAGCCTGCTGCTGGATGAAGCCCCATGCTTGCATCTCTGCTACCCAGTTAATTAATTAACAGAAATACAGGCATGTCACAGTGCCATGACGAGCTGCCCACCAGCCCACTGGAGGGCAGAGCTTTTGGGGCAAAATCCACATGTAAACCCCACCTCAAAAGATGCCAGACAGTGCCAGACAAAACTGCTTGGCCTCCATGTTGCCCCAGCTTCATTACGAAGATGACACCTCTTCTAGCTTCTTTCTTACACAGAGCTGCTTTGTTCTTTTCCAGGCACTTGGTCCTGATGCTTTCAGTGTATAAGAAGGATGAATTTAGTGTGCAAGGACCTGGAAAGGTCCTCCTAGGCATGGAGGGGCAGCTCCAAGCTGATCTCTCTGTCGGCATCCTGATCATTCCCACTCTGGGATTCCCCACTCAGCCCTGACCTGCAGCATCACCTCCCATTTCCCTTCTGTCCATCCCTATCTCTCCTTCATCTGCACATCAGTCCCATCCTCAGCACTGCCAGCTACTCCTCCACAGGACTTGGAGTAGGCTCTGGGTATGTACATGGTCATTGTCTTATGGCAGATAAGTCTATATCACCATATAGCTTTAGAAAGCAGATTAAGTCACCTTCTTTTGGGATGGGGGCAGAGACCTGAATCCAGTTCCTCACTGGGCAGAAGTGACCCCATAACCCATCACACTGTACTCCGGCAGCAAGGAGCCTTTTTGCAAATGGGGTGTTATATGGAGCCACAATCTTGCAAAGTGCTGTTACCTGGCTGTTCCCAGAGCACTTTGATTAATCTCCTTTTTGCTGAGGCACACTTATCCTGAGGATGCATGGCTGTCTGGCTGCCAGGGCTACACCTGGCTCGGGGACAGAGAGGGAAAGGGTGCTGGGCATCGTCACCACTGAGCTGGTACCCGAGCGAACCCACCTGTGTGCAAGGGGAGGGCTGTCTCTAGAGCAGTGGAACACAGTAATCCTCACCCCTAGAAGGGATATTGTGTTTAACTGGCCAATGTTTGCACATCCCTTCCTCATGCACTAATTATAATGCATGCACACACAGATATGCATACCCATATTAAGAGATGCCTTTGACAGCCCAAATTACCTGTCAAGGTACCTTGTCATTCCTAAGGATCAATATGGTATAATGTAACAGCCACAAAGTATGTTCATTACTGTGCAGGGCTGGTTTAACACGCTCTCCGGATCCCTTTGGCAGTAATCCCTCCTCTGTTCGAGCTGGCATCAAAATTAATGGCATGTCGTGTTTTATAAGTCCTGACTTTTTAGATGAAAGGTACATGATATTGTTTGCATCAGTATCACAGTGTAATAAATCAATGCTTTCCCATTGGAAGGATTTCAGAAAATTTCCCAACTTGGTCTCAGGAACTCAAAAGACAACCTGTCTGCCAGGCCATGGGCCAATAAAAAAAAACAGTTCCATAAAAACAGGAAGACAAAAAACCTAACCATTTCATTGTAGTATTGTTACTGGCTTCGTGTAGGACACTGGAGCCAGGGCAGCAATGCCAAAGTTTCATGAGGCCCCATCGCACGCGGTGGTGCACAGCTCAAGGGAGCTGAGGAGGTTACGGACAAAACTGACAGAGGCTGGGGGGGAATACAGCCTGATTTCACTTGACAGAGACAAAAGTAGAGTTTGCCTTCTGATTGACAGACCTTAGAACAAACGGCTCCCAATTTTCAGAAAAGCAGCAGGAAAGGAGAAGAAGAGCGAAGACTGAGCATGCCAGGACAGAGCACTCAGCAACCCCCAGAAGGTGCCCACAGAGCTATTGTCCCAGCTGCTTCGGTAGCTGCTGCCCAGACTGCAGTTCACTTACTTAATGACATCTCTACCAAGTAAAACGTAAAATCTCCTGCTCCCAGGAGCACATGTGCAAGACAGGAAGAGGCTGAACTTGAAAGGGGAGCCGTTTTGTTGCCTCAGATTAGCTCAAACTGTGTGACAAGCTTTCCTCACTTCAAAACCCATGTTGTTAACCTTGAAATCTGCATTATTAATATTGCAACGTGAGTCCCATCAGGAGCTGCCGAAAGAGCTCTCCTGGACTTGTGACAGCTCGTCCTGTTTGATTCTAATCATATATGAATGCATGAGTTAAGAAGACATCATTAAAAGTACATTAAGTTTAATTATGCTAGCAGCCGCAGACAGTGGGAGCATCGGCTTAATGCAGAATGCATAATTAGATCAGGCCTAATCCATTAGACTCGTATTTGTTAAAGAAAATGTTCCTCGTCTATAAGTGTCACTACGAAGTGATCCATAGGGTTTGGAGGAATGACAGTGTTTTCTGGGGGCTACTGTCCTCCTGCCCCCTCTCCCTGCCCATCAACCCTGTGCACGTTGCTGAGCCCTCGCTCAACTCATTGCACATTACATCTAACAAAAGCACACACAAAAAAGCAGAGCAAGAAGATCCTCCGCTCAGGCAGCCAAGCCCTGGGGAGGTGCTGCAGCGGTTTAAAGCACTATGGACCCAGACCTCCTTTCCAAGGAGCTGGCACTGCCAGAGCAGTCTGTAGATGTAGAAGTGCACCCAGTCCCGGGTGGGTGGATGGCCTCACAACCCAGTTAGACCAGTGCAGACGAGCTCGGGGATGGAAACGGTGGGTGGTTGCAGCGTGGCTGATGTCCTTTCACAGACTCCAGCCACCGTTGGCTGCAGAGTGGGTTAGGACAACTTTTCAAACAAAACAACAAAAAAGGCAAAACCAAACAAAAGCAATGAAAGCAAAAGTGTTTCAGCTCCTTTCAGGGCTGGTCCAGCTCTCTCCACTCACAGCAGGAGGGCAGTGGCAAGGGGCTGCGGCAGCAGGGAAGGTGGCATGTCCCTTGTCCCAGCGGTACAGCACTACAAACCACCCGCCGCATTGCTCGGCAAAGCAACCGCATTCGAGGAAAACCACCATCACCAGTGGGCTTGAGCTAAGCCCCGAGATCAGCACCGGTGGGCTGCCACCCCGTCTTCACCCACAGCAGGGTCGCAGGGATAACTGGTACCAGCAACCCCTCACACCCTCAAGCAGCGTCACCGCAGTAGGGACAACAAATCTGCCAGCGCCTGAGACCCCCGGTATCAGGTTGCTGTGGCTTGGTGCTTCTCAGCGGGGGCACAGGGGGTCGATCCTGTAGCCGTGCGCTTGTCCCATGGAGCCATGTCAGCAGCGGCTCCCAGCTCAGACCCGCGGCTGTGCCCACTGCCTTGGCAGGGCATTTCCCAGCTCCTGGAGGCAGTCCCAGAGGTGATGCACCTCACCGGCGCGCTGCCAAACCACAGTGCCCACGGGTCCACATGCGCACTGCCATCCTCCTTGCTATGGCGACGGCGAATTCACT
Organism: Phaethon lepturus; assembly: GCF_000687285.1. Taxonomy (NCBI): domain Eukaryota; kingdom Metazoa; phylum Chordata; class Aves; order Phaethontiformes; family Phaethontidae; genus Phaethon; species Phaethon lepturus. The sequence goes on along the minus strand of NW_010515345.1, from coordinate 9,855 downwards.
ATGAGCCTTTACCTGCCACAGGTTATTCACACCCATCGCCCCGCAGACTAACACAGCTCAGCACTGGACATGGATTGGTTCTGCACAGCTGAGGTCCCCGTCGTGCTGGAGGGTGATTTCAGCTGATGTCCCCTCCAGCCTGGAGACAGAGAGGGCTGGAAAGGGGAAGAGGTCAAGGCCACCATGCAACGCATGCCTGGCAGCTGTGAAGGCGCAGGAGCAACTGCGGTTCAGGAGGGAACCCAAGAGCCCCGCGCTCACCGGCGCTCATCACACGCAGGAGATGCTTAAGCTTAACAGCTCAGCCGAGCTCTCTAACACCCGCCTAAGTGCTGAATATTATTGCTATTAAAATATAGCAACCTCTTACTGTCTCTCCTCCGTGGAGCTGGGTAAGGGGTATGATTGGGAAACCACAACACAGAGGCACAACCCCACAGGAAGGGTAGACGGGCAGGATTAAAATCATTTTGAAGGTACCTTTTGCAGCCAAGGGCCAGCTCCAAATGGACCACAATTACTGGTTAGGCAATAACTGAGATTTCCAAGAAGTTTTCTGGATAAAGCACCTGCTAACTTAGGTCTGGGGAGGCCTTTTGGTTTGGTTTGGGGGTTTTTGTTTGTTTGTTTGTTTGTTTGTTGTTTTTCTTTTTTGAGAGAGAGAAAATCCCTACCAGTCAGAGCATTTTATCCATATTTCATTTTCATCCTTGCCAGCTCCATCCCATCTCTGCCCTGCTCATGCAGTCAAGGGTGACACAGGCAGGTTAGGCTGTGCCATGGGGTCCAGGAGGGGATGGGATGGGGATCAGCAACCCAGGGGACCCCTTCTGCCCCCCATTTTGCAATGCTGTGGGACTCTTGTGCCATCCTGCCCACTGGGTAGGGGCAGGTTGGAGGACCCCATGGCTGTTTACTTGCCACAGAGGTGGTTTCCATGTTCTCTGTTTTTCAGGGTTTTTAACTGACGGTGGTCATCAGCATTTCTAATTTTAATCTAATAAACATAGGGGAAAGCCGGCTAAAGGCTGTTGTGATTTTCTTTCCCATTTGTGTGCTGAAGTGTGTCTGTTTGCCAATAGCCATCATAAGCTGAAGTCCTGGTTCAGGTGAGAAGTAGGGAAATTTGGGAAAGACATGGTAAACACTTGGGAAAACTGTCTTCCTCTAAGGAAGCAGTTAGTTTATAGTGAATTGTATGTACTCTTAGCTGCTGGCGTACTTTTTGGAAACAATCTAAGCTCATAAGGCCTTTTAGGGAAAGCATTGATCTTTCTAAATGGGCAGCAATCCGTACGTTCAAAGCGAGCATCGTGTGCATGCGTGTTTGCACACATGTGCATCTGTGCGTCATTTAAAAATAAAGCATCAGCTCCCCCCAAAAATCAAAGAGGAGCACAAAGGGCAGTTCTTTGGAGAAAGAAATGTCAGGACCTTTATATCCTCACAATCAATTCCCTTTAGTGTGGTAATCCATGCAGCAAGATGAAAGGGCAATCCCGGCCCTGTTAATTGTTCGTTCCAAAGGAAAACAGCTAAATTGTTAGGACCACACTCACTGAGCCTTCAAAGGGAAATCGAGGTTAACCCCTCCCTGGCCAGTTTGCCCCAGGCCAACCACTGGCATCCCTGATGGGAGATGGATTGTAGCTGCAATCCTGGCAGCCACAGGCCATATGTTCTCAGGGACCCGTAAGCAAGTTTTAGGCTCTAACAACCCCCTCTGAGACCCCACCAGACATCTGGCAGAATTCAGCAAGACATCAAATATCTCTTATCTACCCTGCAGTATATTTTGACAGGATCCTGACACAGCAACACGACTGCAGCGTGATCAGCTCTTAGGTTTCATTTGAAGAAGTGTTGTCGCTCTGGTGTAAATCTACCCACCCCTCTCAGACCATATGCCATCTTTTTAGTACATTTGCTGATTATCCAAAAAGCACTGAGAGAGCCTGAACACTGCTCCAATGCCTCCCGGGCCCTTTTGTACAGTAATCAGCACAGAAAGGGCTGCGACATCCCTTTCTGAAAAAACTGAGGCACAGAAGGATTCCCGTGGGATTGGTGCTACACAAGAAGCCTCTTGTAGGCAGAAGGACAGGCCACTGCCCGGTCTCCGGGCTCCCAGAGGGCTCCACTCTTCTGCAGTCAGCAGGTCACCCCACCGAGACCATCCTGACCCTTCCATGAAGCCCAGAGCCCAGCATGTCCAGAAACAGAGCGCATGCCCACACTGCAAACCCTCATCCTTTTTAAAAGGGTTTTGTGATGCCATGAGTTTGTGCCGGGTCGGAGAGGAAGGGAATAGCCTGTGGTTTGACGCAGTAAGGCAAGAGAAACTCCACTTCAGCCGTCCTCTCTTTCTGTTGTGTTTCTTGAAGGGACCGAAACATTAATTCAGGAAGGTATTTTCAGGCTTAAGAGGAGCAAAGCCCAGATGTGTAGCTTTGCAGTAAGTGCTCTGAGTCCAGCCTGCTAGGTCTTCTAATTAGCTGGGACCTCACAGCAGCAGCACTACCTTCCTCCACGGGCACAGGGATGGCTTTCCAGGACAGGGTTGTCATCCCTGGTGCTCCCGGTGTCGCCTGGTGCCTCACAGAGGACCACACGTGTGCTACGTGGTGGGGTGTAGAGGCCTGTACCTGGAGGTTGGTGGAGAAAGGGTTAACTCCACCCTCAGCTATTAGCTGCCAAGCTGGGCCAGACTGGGAGGAACTGGGAGATTACCAGGCGCTATAGATGTGTGCTGGGAGGGCTTTGCTGGGAGAGCTGGGCTGGGCCGCAGGCATGGCTGGGGTTTAGGAAGGGTGAGGTGGCAGTTTGCCGCACTGATGCGGGGAGGCTTCCGCCATCAGTCGCTGCCTGCGTCCTCCCTCGGACCCGTGGGGGAGACGGGAGAAAAGGCACCTGCTTGCTTTTAATACCACAGGCAGGAGGGGAAACGCCGTCGATGCCGTCCTCCTTCCGGCTGCTGAGCTGGTCTCCGGGCCGGCACGTAGCAAGGAAAGTCTCCTGGTCCCGGGCTGCGGGTCCAGCGCTTAATCCCGTCAACAGCAAGAAGTTCTGCGGCTGCTGGCAGAGGCAGGAGGCTGCTGGGCAGGAGTGACGGGAGGCAGATTAAAAGGGAAAGTAGATTAAAAAGGGTCAAGAGAGATCCTGAAAGCTGCTGAATAATGTGCCTGGGGCTTCACAGGAGGCTGGCGCACAGGCGGGGAGAACGACACTGACAGTGAAGGGAACCAGGGCCCAGCAAGGGAGAATTCCTATACACTGAGCAGTGGCGGAGCGCAGAAATGCAGGCCCTCGAGTGACAGAAACCCACTACTTCCCAGGCCGGGAAATACTTTTTGGTAACTGTAGTGTGTCAGGTAGTGCTGTGTGCCAGCAAGACCAAAGAGCCTATCTCCAGGCCAGAGAGGAACAACCAAACCCATGCAAGCAGTCTGCAAATGAGAAAAAGCCGTGTGCTTTCCCAAAGATAGATCGTGACAGACTGCTGTGGTTTGTTTTCTTTTGTGGTTTTGTCTTTCTCCTGAAGATGCTTGTGTTTCTAAGTGAGGGAGGTGTGGTATGTTTAATGTAAATGAGCTTCACAAAAACATTTGATTTTGTGGGGGAGCTCATTAGCTAAAATGAAGACTATAGAAGAAGAGTTGTCAAAGTGCGACATCTAAAGAGAAGATAATGATAAGCATAACTGGGTGGAAGGAAAGGTACCGATATAGTTTCACTGAAGGATTTATTTTGCAACCACTATTAATTCACATGAAGAACTGAAAGACTTTCAAATCTGGGGGATAGAAGGACAGGATGAAAGGCAATGGTTCAACATCATGACTGAGGGGCTGGCTGCAGGACTGCCTAGTGCTGGAAAGAGCAGGTGAAGACCTGGGTACGCTTGCCGATTGCTTGCACGGCTGTTGGCCACCAATGGGACAACATGCTACAGTCGTTAAAAAAAGGAAAGGAGGTTTGGGGGAAGCAAACGCATTCAGGGGTCACAGCAAGAGGGTTCCAGCTGGGAGAAACCTTTGGTGATACCAAAAATGTTATGCATAATCCTGGCCAGCCACCATTGAGAAAGCTGACCTGAAACTGGAATAACTGGGAATTCAGTAATGCAGGAAATCCTTTCCAGCCTCCTTCATGTTCCTGCCCACCAGCAGTGTGGTGGCCACTGTCACCTAAACAGCCTCTATGTATGAAATGCCTTCTCTGCAATGTCCCAGGGGCTTGTAATCCTACTCATGAGGTTACTGGGCCGTGGACTTGCCGAGAGAAAGAGGGCTCTCCCCTCTGCAGGCTACCTAGCCCCAAATTGTGTCTCCAAAAAGTTTTTGAACCTGCCCGGGAAATCTGTCCTGAAATTTAAGCAGGCAGCAAAGCAAGATAGAGAAGGGACCAAAGACACAGAGATGGTAGATAATGAGAGAGGGGAGGGTGATAAAACAGATGCCGGTGCGTAACGAGTACCTTGTAACAAGCGGCGATGGAGCTTGCCCCCAGCCAGCCGTTCACGAGGCGCAGCAAGGCTGCGAGCACAGCGCCGCGCGAGCCGCGAGCGAGCGGAAAGCGCCGTGACGCTCCGTAGGTGTTACTTTTCTGATTTAATAAGCTTCGGCTGCTCCCTGCGAACGTGCCGGCTCCCTTCAGAGCTGCCAGCTATGTAACTGGGGCATCGCTCCGGCCCCCGTTGTCAGCATCTCTCGAAGGTGAGAGAAAATTCGTACGAGCACCAGGTTTGTTGGCTTTGAGAGGCGCTGGGCTGAGAACAGCCCGCCTCGGAAATACTACTGAGCCGATACGTGGGGCTCCTCCTACGCTTGGCAGGGAGGGAAGGCTTAAAAGCATAATTTGTACAGAAATAAAAAAGCAGCGTCTTTGTGCCAGCTGGCTGGGAGGCAGCAAGGTACAGCCGGGAAAACATGATTTTGTTTGGTGGGTTTGTCATCTCTGCGGTAGAGACTGGCTTGTAATCACTGCTTTTTACCACTTCTAGGTGGATTACGTGTTAAAGAGTGGGCTGTTTCCTACAGTGCCCTGATATGTAAATTGTGGAGCAGTAGGTTTTTAGCAAGGTGTTTCTGAAGAGCTGGGATGATGGCAGTGAGGCCAGGGATGACCCCGTGGAGTGAGATGCTGTCTCCTTGCTGCTCGGATCTGGCTTACCAGGTGCTGCACATCCCAAATGCACCCCTCCCCACAGTCCTGAAGCCCTGAGCGGTCCTTTGCCACCAGCAATGAAGGAGAGGAGGTGCCCAAAGTGCAAGTTACTTTGGAAGTATTTGGAAACCCAGGCGCTCCGCCATGGCTCAGGTCAGTGTTTGGACAATTTCTGACATTTTCCCATTTCCACCCATTTCAGGAGAGCAAACATCCCAAGGTTTTCCCCTGATACTGTAAGAACGGGGAGATGTGTCCCCCCAGGTGATGGGAGGGGGCAAGCCCAGCTCACGAGGGACCTGGTGGTACAGAAGCCACAGTGTCTCCCTCAGGAATCAGCGACTTCTGGGCAACAGCAGGGCCAAAAGCATTTGGGCCTTAAAAGCCACGGAAGATCTTTCTTATGATGGGATATTTCTTTCACTGGCTGATTGCTTTTCCCTCCTCCCCTCTGCTATTTGTCATGTGTAAACATATTTTAAGAAAAAATGAATTCCCCAGATCCCACCGTGTGTCCATAAATGGTTGTTCTGGTAAGCACTACAAAAGGCAGGGGATCCAGATGGCTGGTGAATATTGCACTGATCCTGTTTTCACATGGCAGCAGAAGTCCTCCCAAAGGAGCAAGGAGGAAGATCTCATCATGTCTGACCACTTAGAAACCAACTTTGGGTCCCACCAGTGCCAAAGTCCCAGGACACATTCTCTTGCTCTAATTTACAGTTACAGCCATGGAGAGCTTTCTCTTGCAAGATAAAAGCAGGCTAAAAGCAGCTGAGAGAGGAACTTCAGAAAAGATGACAGCAATGTGAGCTTCTCCTGCTCGTGGAGTTCAGCAAAGCCCAGCTGCAGTGCTGCGCACGCCACCAGCCGCCTTGCGTGGCAAGGGCCAAATGATTGGGATAATTGCTCTCCCAGCAATACCCTGACTATGTACATTTAGGTTTCAATTAATTTACTGGCTCTAAATGAGCTGCCTCCTATTGCTTTCAGCAATCAAGTCTTGTTAATTGAAAATAGTGTTTATCTTATCTCTAGGAGAAGGCTGGATAAAAGTAGGGCAACAAAAATCCAGTGTGAAGGTAGTAGCAAGTGAAAGAAGGGGAACGTGAAGCCAAGGAAGGATGGCGGCCAGGGTGGCTGAGGGGAAAAAGTTGGGGCTTTTTTGTTTTATTCTCAATGGCTTCAATGCTTTCAGGGTGTCCCGATTTGGAAGGTGTTTTTTCTTCATCTGGACTCCTGTGGTCCCACTTTCAGCTGGTTGTGTGCTGTCGGTGGGGTTACGTGTGCTTGGGGGAGCACCGGCTCACGAACACGGGGTTTAGCCCCACTGCTCCCTCCGACGTCTCGGTGCTGGCAGGGGCCACTGGAACACAGGGTGAGTAGCTCACACCTGGGTAAAACAGAGCACAAACAGTTGCATTTAATGCATTTCCTCGGGTGTGGGGTGAACCCCCACATGGTTGTTCATCCCATCTTTGTTTTCACAGGGGTAGCCATGCTCCTAGAGTGGCTGAAATGTCAAAAGTGTCTTGAAAATCAAGATCAATCAACCCAAAAAGCGCACCTCCTGCCTCATTTCCCAAGGAAAGCCCTTTCGAAGAGAGATTGCTGGCCATGCTGTAATGTTTGAAGAATGATCCCAGTTTCTTGTCTTTAAATTAAGTTGCAAAGTAAGTCCTTAAGACATGAGATCTAGCACAGCTTTGGGTTTTGTCTTTTCTCTTTCTTGGTCTGATTACTTAAAATCCCTCTGAGTTTCCCACCAATTGAACCTAACGTTATCTCATACACACAGTTGTCATCTCATTAGGGGGAAATCAGAGAAACTGACTTAATAAATTTTAACACTCCATGTGAAAAATCTGGCAATTAAAGCTTCCTGCCCTTGGACCTTTGAAAACGACACGTGGCAAATCCCCTTCAGTCTTTAATAAGTGCGGCTCATCAAAGGATGGTGGCATGTGGGGGTAGGAGAGGAGGCAGGGGAAGGAAGGAGATAGGAACATCAAGACTTGAAGACACTGAAAGACAAAAGATGACTCTATTTTTCACCCTTCTTCCAGAAATGAGGAGGCAACGAGCATCATTAGAAGGAGACTGATAAGTCCAGCTTGCTCAGGAGGGGAGGGTATGGGGAGGGAGGTGGGTCCAATCACGCAGCACAGGGCATCATTACACAGAGACGCTCAGAGAATAGTATTTACCCTCCAAGTAGTCCTGTGATGATTTTTTTGTTGTTGTTGCTAATCTCAAAAGGCAAAATATCCTGGAGAACAGCAAGCAGATGGATATCAAGCAAGGCCGTGGACCAGCTTGGCTGCTCCTCTGTAGACCTTGTGGGAAAGCATGCTAAACATAAATTTATCATCAGGATAAATTCATCCCCCTCACTGACCGTTAGATAACAACCACTTGAGACAGTACTCCTAGTATTGCTTTTCTCGAGAAAGGGTTTGGGGTTTTTTATGGATGGGGAGAAACAGGTGAATTTTATCACTGCCAAAGCTTGGATAGTGGCAAAGAGATGTGCTAACCAGGTGTTCACCTTTCTTGGAATCAGATGGGAACCTTTCAAGACATCTTGGTCCTCCTAGCTCCTTCTGAAACCTTGAGCAGTTTTTCTGAGCTCTCAATCACCTGATATTCCCAGTTGGTTGTAGAATAGAGATGATGATCTTCATTCCCATTCCCCTATGGCTCATCTCAAAAGTGCCTAAAGTAGCACAAACTTATTTGAAGAAAGGCAGAAATTTTGTCCCTTTTTTTTATGACTGAGACTCTGATATCTCTTTAATCTCGGGCTAAAATATTTTTTTTTTCTTTTCATTCCACTTCTCTATTATCTGGTCCTTGCAGGATGGCAAGAGATGGTGAAAGAACATGGAGATCTTACAAGAGAAATCACTGATTTGGTGCACAGGCAGGTGAAACACAAGCAGTGAGGAACTGATGATGGACTGTAACTCATTAGCATGAAAATTCTCAGGTGCCTCATAAGGTTTCTCCGCTGAGTCTGCTGAAGTGATAAAACCACTGGAAGTGGCTTTTCCAGAAAAGGAATAGCCAGGCAGGGACTATTGGTTTGATTGGATTGCAGTGAAGCTTCACATCAGGACTGAAATAAGTACAATCTGTGGAGCCAACAAAAGTTTGCTAGAAGACAAGACCAAGGCAAGACTCTGTGAGGCAGCTTGCCTTTTGCCCAGCACGAGAGCCAGGTGAGGTGGCTCGTAAGCTGAAAATGGACAGTGTAGCGGGTGGAAGGACATGAGGCCCTTGCTCTGGGCAGGTCGAGGAACATAAAATGATGCAGAGCAATTGGAAAAAAAGAGAGCTTAAAATATCGTCCTGGGTAGGTAACTGGGAGAGCACTGCCTCTTCCCCTCCAGAGGGAAGGAAAGCTGGTAAGCCTCCATGGACAATGCTTGGTAGCCATGTGAAGAGGTGTCGCTTGCCTCCACAGAGCACAGAAATGCTACAGGAAGACTTTTGTATCGAGGGCTGTTGATCCAGCCTTCTTGGACTACTCAGACTTCTCCTATCTCTATACAGTTCCTGTGGCCATTTCTTCTGTCCCTGCCTTTCCTGTTACATGTTTTCTTGCCTGGAGACCTGATCTCACTGGGGTAGGCTGTGCTTCTATGTCAAAAAGAGAGATCTCCTGGCTGGTGCCTGGTGTGATGGGCACACAGCCAGCTGGCAGCTCGCTTGGTCTCCCCATGGTGTTTACTGCCAGATCTCTAGTTCTCTCCTTGCCACCTAGTGTCCGCTCGTGTTTAGGATTCTGGTTTATCCCTAAGATTCAAGCAATATTTGTGCCTCTTGGTCTTTAAGGAAGATGATAATCCTTTTATTCAGTTGGCTTTTGTTGATGCTGACGTCAAAGAGGACAAACCATTTTTGCTGACACCAGCCTGGCTCCATGTGCTTGCAGAAGCAAAGCACTGTGCATCCATGTTTGTGAAGGGGCACAAGGGCACGTTTCTCTAGCTGGGGTCTTTAAGCCCTTACAAAAATAGGGGAGAACACGGCTGCCCTGCAGCCTAGAGTCACCCAAAGCTTGTGCAAGCCAGTCAGAAGCCATGTCCCACCCACCAGCTCTGCTCTGGCGACAAAGCCCAGGAGAGGAGCCCACGCAGGGAAGCACAATGCCCTCTCCCCTCCATCTAACCCCAGCCCCTACCACCCCACTTGTGACCCCCGTTTGCAGCGCTCCCCAGGAAAGGCTGCCCTGCAGCACCCAAGGAGGACCAAGCCAGGAGGGTCCCTGCTTGCCCTGCCTGCTTGGTGGCTGTTGCTGGGTGGCCTGGGCCCTTCCCATGCCAGAAAAGACCATTTTAGGGATAACTGTTGTTCTGGCTTTGCAATTTCAGCAGTTAGCGACTCGCCAGTCCATGTTAGCAGGCACGAGTGGATGCCTAGCATCGGTTGTACCGTGTCCTGCACTGTCACTGCCTCCAGCTCCAGACCCAGATGAGCGGTCCAAGTGCCTTGGGCCTCCTGCCCTCCAGCCCTCTCTCGGCGTAAGCCTTTCCTTACCAGGGAAAAATAGTGCGTGGGCCTTTTATCACACTGACAGGCCGTGCTCTGGCCCCCAGGACTCTGGTTCTTCTGTGACTACAGCAGCGTTTAATTTCCAAGACAATTGAGTTTTGGGCAAAAAGCGATCCCGCCCCCCGGCCGCTG
>NW_010515344.1:18195-18745 GCF_000687285.1 Phaethon lepturus | reverse complement strand
GAACGGGGCTGGGAAAGTTTTAGAAATGCTTCCTTAGGTATCCGGCAGCCCGTCCCGCTCCCTCATAAATTTGGCTTGAAAGTGAGTTTCTACCCGAAGCGCTACAGCCTTTCCCTTTTTTCTTTTTTTTTTTTTTTTTCCCTTGGGTTTTCCACAAATTAGCAGATCAAGAGAGATTCAGAAAACGTCTCTGAATACACATGTGTGTTAAGTAAGCTTTCTTTTGAGGCGTGGCCAAAGCCTCTAAATCCTTAATTAAGGGCAGCTTGAGTCTGGGAGCTTTATTGCGCTGTACTGCTGACAACCGAGGTTAAACTTTCCTGCTATCTGTGGAATTACGCAAGATCTTTGCAACTTTTGAAATCAAGGAGCGGGGGTTTGGAGCGCGGTCTGTGTGTCCTACTGCACTTGAAGCATTGCTTCCTTAAAGGAAAGGCTTTTGGGGAAAGTGGAGTCCAGCAGCATCAAATGGGTTTATCAGCAGCTCAGAGTAACCTTCCCTTACAAATACAGTGGTCTTGAGACTATTTGCACAGATCGGCTTATACTA